>NC_138552.1:152209386-152381886 GCF_964273705.1 Natrix helvetica
TAGCCATTTCTATAACAACAAACTTATCTAATTGGTAAAACCCAAAATCAAAGTTCCATTTTTTCCCACCTCAAGCACAAAGTCCAGAAGCGGTTTCCAAGTAGAAACAAAAGTACCGCAATTGCGTTTTTCTTTTCTTTAATCAAAGCAGTCAAAACATATTTTGAGTATGTTCTTTTCCATGACTTTCTCATGTCTCCAACAGAGGAGCATCTATGAAATGAGTACTTCAACCATTGGTGGGTACCCTAGATCTCCCCCCTCCCCAATTAAAGAATATCTTACTTTGAACAAGCAATTAGAGGGCAGTCCTTTATTTAAAAGTATTTATTTAGCAAGGCTGTTCAACCTTGATAGTTTAGGGCTCAAAAACCATAAAAAGGAGGCATGGGATTTTTGAAACAGATATTTTGAAACACTTTTGGCATTTTTCCAGCAGACCAAGTACACAAACAATTCCATTGGACCCAATCCTCCCCACCGTGAGAGGTAGAATATTTCCATTTCATTTTTATAATTATTACTACAGCTCCATGCAAATGTATGTCTTTATTGATTTATTAAGTTTTGTCCCTGCCCATCTCATCTAAGTGGCTCTGGGCAGCTTACAACAGCATAATAAAATTAAATAAACACCTTAATAAAAGCCTAGCTTAAAAACAGAGCTAAAACTTGCAAGTAAAAATAAGGTTAAAATTTAAAGGAGAGGAAGTTAACAAGGCAATGGGAGTATCATCAGGGCGACCAGTCATCTCCAGGGCTGCATTGCATCTTTAGATGTCCATGCTAATTGGCAAGTCCGGGTGTAAGCACTCTTCTGGAAAACCAGCTGAGTGGGGACTCGCCTTGCCTCAGGGGGGTAAGATGTTCTATAGGGCAGAAGCAGCAGCTGAACAGACCCTCCTCCTCAATTCTGCCAATCAAAACTCCCCAACCAATGGGATATGGAGCATGCCCTCCCTTCTAAACCGATAATATGATGTTAATGCATATCGGTGCCCTTCTGTCCTTTACTTAATAGGTGCATATCAGTGGTGGGATTCAAATATTTTTATTTCTGGTTCTGTAGGCGAGTCTTGGTGGGCGTGGCAGGGGAAGGATACTGCAAAATCCCCATTTCATCCCCACCAGCTGGGACTCGGGAGGCAGAGAATAGATGGGGCTGCGCCAGTCAGAGGTGGTATTTACCGGTTATCTGAACTAATCAAAATTTCCACTATTGGTTCTCCAGAACTGGCCAGAACCTGCTGAACACCACCTCTGGTGCATATCCTTTTCGAAGTGGGTGGACAATGCTTAACTGACCAGGCTCCAATTGTCCCATCAAACACAGCAAGAAGTAAAGATCACATCAGTGCTGTCCACCAAGCACAGGATTAACTGGAGAAGACAACTTTTAAGAATGGCAAAATATTGCTTGCTGTTGCACAGCCAGTGAGTTGGCTACAGGGTGATTGAGCTATGCATTCTTGCAGATGGTCCAGCAGTGAACTGAATTTCGTTATATATTGGATGGACCAGCCTTTGCTTTCATTATCTTCAGGAAAGTTGTATTAATATTCCCCCCCCCCCCAAAAAAAAACTTTAGTTTTTGGCAACCGCATCCCAAAAATATAAGTGCCTTCAAAATGTTCATTAATTAACACTGTTTTTATGGGCTACATCTATTTAGTAAAATTGCAGAAAGGAATGTTGCCGACACATCTGCCATTGACTTCTGTTAACTTGGGCACGTTAGACCTCTGTGAATAGCACAGCATTGAAAGAAAAAAAATGAATGCAGTCCAGAAATCTATGGTGGTTTTTGGAGAGAAATTCAGATTGCTATAAATTGCTGTGATCTTGTTTTTAATCTCCGGGGTTTGCAAACCTTTTATAAAATGACCCAGTTTATATTGTCTCAAGAGCAGATGTAGTGGTTTGATTGCGGGTAATGTTGTTGCTTTACAAAAAGGTGGAGGCAAGGAGCAGGTGGGGACCGGACTATCTCTGAATTAACTTAGGGAGGTTTATACACCCCTCAGCTGAAAGCGTTGCTGGCCAGATTATAATTATAATTACCTTGGCTCCATCACACTGTTTATCTGCCATGCCACCCACCCAACCACCTGCCCACTATGAATTCATTCAACACTAACTTCATCTTCTGTCTTTTAGGGTACTTCCCCCCCTCCACTTATCTTTTTTTCTTCTCCCCCTCCCCAATGTAACATAATGGACCCTGATTAACCCAGTGAGCAAATGCTCATCTTATCAAGCAATGAAAAAGAAGCTGAAAAAGGCTTTAGGATAATAAAATAGCAGGCTTACGTTGTTTCGTAAGAAAATCTGGAAAGAAGAAAGCATTTGAACCATACAACTTTTAGAAGGGCCCATATTGGGTTGCCTTCTTTAGTTTAGTGACAAGATGAAGGATCAGCTTGAAGAATCAAGATTTGAATGAAAAGTCAGGAAGATGGAAAGCAGAACTTTCCCTTCCACAATAAAGATGGTTCCTGCCCTTCTTGGGGCTATAGAGTTGTTTGACTAGGAATTACCAAGAGCTAACTACGAAGCTGGGTTCCAGTTTCGAAGTCATGCTGGGTGAAGCAGGGGTGAAGGAGATCTGAGTAAGTCCACAGTCAGAGAGTGTTACTCAGACTAAAGAGCCTGAAGTATTCTAAAATGCAAGACCTCATCAGAACCCTACAAATCTGGAAACCTGTCCAAGATCCAGCCCTGTCTCAATTCCGGAAAGAGGAAGAGGAAGAGAGAGGTAGCCCTTCACTGGAAGCTATTCAGAATTCAAACTGGGATGAGATCTTTGATGTGGTACATCAGTCTTCACTTCTAGGGCAGACAACATACCCAAGCAAATCTCAACTTCATCTGAAGAGCCAGAGGAGTCCACCCAGCTTTTGAACCCATTGGGTGGGTAAAATATGTTGGGAAGGTTCCTTTCCTGGTGTTGTATTTGCTGGGTATGCCCTACCTGAGAAAGGACAATCTTGATAAAGGGTTCCAACTGCGGAATTACTTCCTGAACCTGTTCTGGCTGGCACAAAACCTGTACAAAATGTATTTATCTTGAGCTTTAATTGTTGATCATATTGCTTTGTCATTATTACCCTCATTTTAATATGCTAGAATTTTTTGGTTAATACGTCCTAATATGTTTTAAGATGGTGCAGGGAATCTTTTAGTAACTGAGAGCTATACTTAACATTTTTTAATGCTTTCTAATCTTACCTTGTATTCCATTTTTGTGTTATTGTAGTTATAGTGAAAAGCAGGAAACAAACTGAATAAATTAAGAAAGGAAGACATTTGCTATAGAAAGACCATGCAACCTATTTTAGGATTAATGGCATGGGATTTTTATGGTCAGGCAAACGGTATAGGAAGTTTAATTTCTTTTTGTATGTAAACAGAAGAGCCTACAAAAACTGGGAGATCTGTTGCAGGAAAACTGCAATTGATTGAATGGAAACAGAAAGAAATCAGGTAAGTATCTGTAGATTTAGAGCAGTGGTTCCCAAACTTTTTCAGTCTACCGCCCCCCTTGGTGCTACAAACTGATCCTCAGTGCCCTTCACCCAGTGGTGGAATTCAATTTTTTTTACTACTGGTTCTGTGGGTGCGGCTTGATGGGCGTGGCTGTGGGAGTCATATGACTGGGCAGTTTGCACGACGGAAGGAAGATAGTAACAGTAAAATTCAAAACGGTAACAATTAATTGCATATTTATTCAAAATCCTATACAATTTCAGACAATTTCAGGCTGTCCGGTCTCTTCTTGAAAGCCTCCAGTGATGGAGCACCTACAACCTCTGGAGGCAACTTCTGTTCCACTGATTAATTGTCCTCACTATTAGGAAGTTTCTCCTTAGTTCTAGGTTGCTTCTCTCTTTGATTAGTTTCCACCCATTGTTTCTTATCCTGCTTTGGAGAACAGGTTGACTCCCTCTTCTCTTTGGCAGACCCTCAAATAATGGAAGACTGCTATCAGGTGCCCCCCCCCCCCCACAATCCTTTTCTCTAGACTGGCCATACCCAATTCTTGCAACTGTTTTTCCTATGTTTTAGTTTCCAGGCCTTTAAACATCTTAGTTGCTCTTCTTTGCACTACTTCCAAAATCTTCCAAAGTGCATGGAACACTGTTACCTTCCCACCAAAGGTGGTCCTTATTTTTCTACTTGAATTGTTTATGTGCTTCCGAGCTGCATAAAAGAAGCTGGGACAAGTAACAGGAGCTCACTCCGTTACATGGCACTAGGGATTTGAACTGCCGAACTGCCGACCTTTCGATCGACAAGCTCAGCATCTTGATTCAGTAAATGTTCAAAATTACAACAGCACTGAAAAAAGTGACTTATGACCGTTTTTCACACTTAAAACTATTGCACCATCCCTGGGGTCACGCGATCCAACTTGGGATGCTTGACAAGTGGCTCATTTTACAAAGGTTTCGAGGGTCATGTGATCCCCTTTTTGTGACTTCTGACAAGCAAAGACAACGGGGAAGCCAGATTCGCCTAACAACCATGTGACTCATTTAACAACTGCAGAGCTTCACTGTAACTGTGGCACAAAAGGTTGTAAAATTCACTTAACAAATTTTTCACTCAACAACAAACGTTTTGGCCTTGGTTGTGACCGTAAGTGCTGGCTTCCTCTCAGTGAGCCTGGGGGAGAGGGGGGCATAAGATGGGTTTCAGAAATACATTGCTAGTGTTTTTCTCCAGTCCCTGGGGAGTGTGTGTGTGTGTGGGGGGCACACCCGGCATTCCTCCAGGTGCCCAGAACCAGCTTTTCCCTGTGGAATGCCAGGGAGATCGCCGCCCCAACAGCGAGTCTCCCCTGGATGCTTGGAGCAGTCACCCATCTAGGCTCCCATCATCCCCGGGCTAAGTCCGAGCCTGCAGGAAGCAGCACTGTCCCCCTCACCTCCCACGCATCCTCAGCTGAGTCCTCCCCCCACTTAGATGGGGAAACTTCAGCAGGCAAGATTGGCGGCTGGCACTCATTGCCTAGGAGACGGGAGGGGTGGGAGGGCTTTGCAATCCTCTGCATTGCCTGCATGTTCCAACCGGGGCTCTGCGGGGTGCGGAGAATTCGGGGCCAAGAGACGCATATCCTAAGTCGGCCTTGGACCGCACCCCCCCACCCTCCCAGTCCCTGCACCAAGGCTTGTCTGGGTTCCCGAAGAGCATCGGTGCAGCTGCTGCCTCGCCCACTGCTGGCCAGGAGAGGCGGCAGGAGGAGATGGAGCCCAGGCTGCACAATCCTCCACTTGTTATGTAGCGAATGAAGAGAAAGACAAATCGGGTGAGGAAGCAGGATGGCCGACACGGGGCAGCATCTGCAGGACAGAACTGCGTGGGAAGGGCCACGGCTGGCCGTCCAGCCCGGCATCCACTGCTCCAGGCGAGCTGTTGGGAAAGGGAGGGATGGGGCTTGGGGGGCATTGTCCACTTCTTGGGGATAAGAGCCGTGGCCTTGGGCAGCTGCCGATCTCTTACCCTACAACTCATGACAGACTTGGAAGGGACCTTATAGTTCATCTAGTGATCTAGTCCCTTGCCTCTTAGCGCCCCCCTACTGCCCCCCTTGCCTCTTAGTGCCCCTTAAGCCATCCCACCACTCTCCAAAAGGCGGTACCGCCAACTTTGGGAACCACTGATTTAGAGTATATAGACAATTATGATTTTGCATTTTTTTCTCCTCCAATTCCATATTTTTCAAATACTAGGCTTTGAATATACCTGTAAACCATAGCATTCGTTTATTTATTCAACATAAATTAAGCATACATTGATGTTACATATAGTTCTCAACTTACAACAGTTCATTTAGTGACCAAAGTTACAACGGCATTGAAAAAAGTGACATGACAATTTTACACACTTACAATGATTGCAGCAGCCCCATGGTCACATTCAAATGCTTATCAAATATGCTAAATATGACTCATATTTATGGCGACTGCAGTGTCCCGTGGTCATGTGATCCCCTTTTGCGACCTTCTGACCAGCCAAGTCAATGGGGAAGCCAGATTCATTTAACTGTGTTACTAACATACAGCTGCAATGATTTCACTTAACAACTGTGACAAGAAAGGTTGTAAAATGGGGCAAGCCTCAATTAATAAATGTTTCACTTAGCAACATAAATTTTGAGCTGAGGTCATAACTCAAGGATGGGGGTCAGGGTTCCAATTAATACCCCCAACGAAAAAAGACTCTGAGGCTTGAGTTTCCTCAAACTTCCATTTTATTAGAGATGTCCTATTGGCACATCTGGGAAAACCCGAATCTGAAAGTTTCCAGGTTTTCCCCAACCCAAGTGAAAGTTCAAGTCCCTGCCCCAGAACCCACATGTCCATCACATGGCCCAGTCAGGCACCATCCCAAGTGGAGATGCCTCCCAGTCACGCCACTCCAGGTGCAGGGTGAGGTGTCCTTGACTCTCTGAGAAAAGAATGTTATTTAGACTATCTATCTCCCATACTCCATATAATCCTCCCTCCCATTTTCCCACAGCAGAAAATGTGGCAGGCCTGAAGGCCCAGTGTAAAAGATGGTTTCCAGTTCTGACAGATGGCCTGTATTAACTTATATAATTTAATCTGAATGTTGCTGATTGCTCAGATTTCAAGAGTATTTTTTTTTAAAAAATGAAATATTTGTAGTGCTGTAATTGCATAGATGTGTATGATATCTAAATATTTTTGCTTATGTCAGTTTTCCTGATTTTTATGCTTAACATTCTTTCTTCATTCGTGTCCCTAATTAATTACAAATCTGTAGTGTTTCAGATTGTCATAGACTATCAGCAACCCTACATAAATATCTTTATTGCAATACCTAGGAATACTTTTTTTTTGGCTTTTAACTACATTTAAATCTTGCTGGAAGTAGTTTCTGAAAGAACTGCAGCTGCTAGACCAAAAATTACTGGATAATAGGCTGTTCTTTTGTTTGCGCTGGAATATCCACCAGGTTTCTAGACCGTAACTGCTACAGACATCTCTCTGTTCGGCTAATGAATATCTCCCAGACAAAACTAATTTACATAGGCATTTATTAAAGCACCATTTTATTCGTTTTACAAAAATAAGATTTTATTAGATGTGTGTGTGTGTCATTTAGATAATTAAGAATGATGGTTTGTTATCTTGGAGCTTTTGAATCTATGTTTTGCTTAGCCAGGAGCTCAGCTACTTTGTTGAGGATGGGCAATCGGAAGTAACGAAATGCTGAAAAACGAGCATCTGAACTGCAAAACCTAGGCAACAACGTTGAAGCTGATGGATGCTCAGAGTTCACTAATGTCTAAAGCACCACAGCAGAGGTGGGTTCCTACCAGTTCAGACCGGCTTGGCTGAGTAGGTAGTAATTCGGCCTGCCATGCTCCCAAACTGGTTCCCTCGGTGACGCCATCTTGCATTTTTTAGTACTGTGCATGCACGCGTAGCGTGCATCAAGTGTGTGCGTGTGCGCACAGCGCGTCCCTGAGCAAACTGGCAGTAGCAGCAGCCGGAACCCACCCCCTGTACCACGGGTTCTGCCACGAGAGAGTTATCATATTTTTTGCACTATGAGGTACACAGGGCCATAAGACGCACTTAGGTTTAGAGGATGGAAACAAGAAAAAAACATATCAGGCAGAGGCTGAGAGGACCACAGATAGGTGTCCTCTCATGTGCCAGCTCTGCCTGCTGACTCCTGCACTGTGGAAAAGAGACGTGCAATGACAAAGACAGAAGAGGCAGGGTTCGGCACTGTAAAAGGACCCCGCCACTGCAACCCTGCTGCTATTCACCAAAGGACTGGCACTGATGCGTAGGTGTTTTCCCCCACTTTTTTTTTGGGCGGGGGGGCGGAAGTGTGTAGCAAAAAATACACTAATTATTAAAAAAACAACAGTGTGTACCTATATGTATGCAGGGGGCTGGTTGAAGTTTTTAATCAATGGACTTGGTGTTCTCATGCTTCCACATTCTTAGTTTCTGCACTACTAAATTTGCATACAGGTAAGGAATAGTCCGTAGAGGCAGTCCGCGACTTACGACCACAACTGAGCCAAAATTTTATATCATTAAGTGTGACGTTTGTAAGTGACTTTTGCCCCATTTTACAACCTTTCTTGCCTCTGTGGTTAAGGGGATCACTGCAGTTGATCAGCTAGTAACACAGTTGTTAAGTGAATCTGGCTTCCACATTGACTTTGCTTGTCAGAAGGTCACAAAAGGTGATCACATGACCCCAGAATACTTTACCCCTCATAATATGAACCAGTTGCCAAGCATTTGAGTTTTGATCGCATGATCATAGACATGCTGCAGAGGTCGTAACTGTGAAAAACAGCCATAAGTCACTTTTTTTCAGTGCTGTTGTAACTTTGAACTATCAGTAAATGAACGGTTTGTAAGTCAAGAACTACGGTACTTGTATGTAGTGCTTCAGATATTGCTGAACCACAAGTCATAACACTCCTTAGTAATGGCTATGCCTTCTAAAAATGGTGAGAATTATTGTTTAACAATATATGGAATTTCACTATTTGTCCATTCTACTGCCTAATGTAGGATAATCACCTTCCATTATTTCAGATTTAAATCCCTGGCAACTTAATAAATTTAGGAGTTGGTGTATCAATGTGTTTAAAAGAATATTGTTTCTTATTTAAAAACTTATGCTGTGATTAGCTTATATATATATATTTTATCATAGATGAGCTTTCTAAATTTCTCAATATTTTTTCAATAATGCTGTTCTACATTAAAACAAAAAATGCAATACAAAGACAGCTATGTATTCCAGATTACTTTCCAGGGTTCATTTGTTCAAGTTTCTATTGATCATCATTGTAAATACAGATTTTGCAGTCTAGTTTTAATTATTTCATAGTTACACAACTATGAAACTGTATGCTTATGGTTCAAGCATACATCGCAATCCCTTTGAAATCAGAAATATGGCGTTGCAATTGTCATCCAAATTTAGTTTTAATAAACTAATTTAAAAAATAAGAAAGCCCCATTCAGTTCTATTTTATTTACAGCCAGATACAATATTGTAGAAGTATTATCATAAACTGTAGCCGAATCTCAACTTTAATAAGATGTTGAACAATATAAAGAAACAGCGATCCCTGGTTAGCATTGCATTGTAAATTCAGAGTTTATAAAAGCTCTTTATAAAGATGATTTTTATATATATCTTTATATATATCTATATCTATATCTATATCTATATATATATATATATATATATATATATATATATATATCTATGTCTATGTCTATGTCTATGTCTATGTCTATGTCTATGTCTGTCTGTCTGTCTGTCTATCTATCTATCTATCTCTATCTATCTATCTATCTATCTATCTATCTATCTATCTATCATCTATCTATCTATCTATCTATCTATCTATCTATCTATCTATCTATCTATCTTTATACTGAATCCAGATGTTAACCTAATTTTGCAAAGCTTCTTCTCTGGTAACGTTGTACTGCAAACAGGGCATACAAAACCTTTGCCATACCAATTCTCGAATACATCTCATCTGCCTGGAATCCACACTGAATAATGGACATTAATACAATTGAGTGATTCCACAAGTATTTCACAAGAAGAGTCCTCTACTCCTCTGCTCACAACAGGATACCTTATACCACTAGGCTTGAAATTTTGGACCTGGACAATCTAGAATTACACCACCTATGGTCTGACCAAGCTTAGTACACAAAATTGTCTGCTACAATGTCCTACCTGTCAATGACTACTTCAGCTTCAACCGCAATAATACATGGACAAACAATAGATACAAACTCAAAGTAAACTATTCCAAACTTGATTGCAGAACATATGACTTCAGCAACAGAGTGGCCAATGCTTGGAATGCACTACTTGACTCTGTTGTTACATCCTCAAACCCCCAAATCTTTAACCTTAAACTGTCTACAGTGGACCTCACACCATTCCTAAGGGGTCTGTAAGGGGGCGTGCATAAGTGCACCAGCGTGCCTACTGTCCCTGTCCTACTGTTTAGGAACACTTTTTAGGAACACTCAATAGAGATGATTCAGGAATCTTTCCTTTTTATTCTTCTATTGTTTGAATCCATTGGATTAAAATACTCATGAGCAAAGATGTGGAGAAACTGCAGTTAAGGAATCAGGGAAGGAAATAAAATCTGCTATTGTCAATAGAGTGAATATATATAATCTAGAATTATCCCAACATTCAATAGCCTTCATAAATATGTGGTTTGGCTCCAGTGAAAACTGACACAATATGGTTTAGCATTCCTTACATATTTTAAGCAACTATATATGCAAGAAATGAAACAATCCTGCTGCATT
Organism: Natrix helvetica; assembly: GCF_964273705.1. Taxonomy (NCBI): domain Eukaryota; kingdom Metazoa; phylum Chordata; class Lepidosauria; order Squamata; family Natricidae; genus Natrix; species Natrix helvetica. The sequence goes on from NC_138552.1 coordinate 152,219,742, forward strand.
CATCCTCTTGCAGGATTTGTTGTCTTCTGAATTCGCTCTGCAAACCTCCTGGGCTTCTCATGTTTTTATTGCTTATTAATTTTAAGATCTACTTATTTTGTCATGGAGAACATAGCCTTGTAACACAATAGTCCACAAGTGATGTTCAGTCTCACAGCCTCTTTGATGATATCCTCTTGATGATATCCTCTTCTGCCCACATGCCAAAATTTGGTAAAATATTGCCGGCTGTGTAATTTAGGATGTTTTGTCCCTATAAAATATGAGACAAACTAGCAATAGCAATAATACTTAGACTTATATACTGCTCCACAGTGGTTTACAGCACTCTCTGAGTGGTTTATAATGTCAGCATATTGCTCCCAGCTATCTGGGCCCTCATTTTATTGACTTTGGAATGATAGAAGGTTGAGTCAATCTTGAGCCAGGTTTAGCCGGGATCCAAATTTTGGCAGTGGGCAGAATTAGCATGCAATACTGCATTCCAACATTGTACCATGACCACGGCTCAAGTACATATTCTAAGTCTCCAAAATGCTTAGAAAATCTATTTTGATTTTAACATTCCTCTCCATTAAAAAATAAAATAAAAAAGAGGTGAGAAACTTAGTTTTCTCTACTCTATTTCTAGGGATATCATCATGTCACTAATGTAGTTTATGGCTGCAAAGCCAGAAAAAAAAATTGAATGTGACACCAGAAAATTTGTAGTGTTGTACAGGTAATCCTTGACTTACAACAGTTCATTTAGTGGCGATTCAAAGTTACAACAGCACTGACGTATAACCACCTTTCGCAGTTACAACCTTTGTAGCATTCCCCTAAATTATATGATCAAAATTCAGAAGCTTGGCAACTGACTCCTATTTATGACGGTTGCCATGTCCTGGAGTCATGGGAACTTTCTGAGGAGCAAAGTCAATGGGGAAGCCAGATTCATTTAACAACTGGGTTACTTACTTACCAGCTGCAGTGATGCACTTACCAATCAAGGCAAGAGAGATTGTAAAATGGGGCAAAACTCACTTAACCAATGTCTCTCACTTAACAACATATTTTTGGGGCTCACTTGTGGTCGCATGAAGAAGAGGAAGCTGAGGGGCTTTTTAGCTAAATGTTTTATATTGTTTTTAGGGGGTTCTGGGAAGGGAGGGGGGATAACCAGGCCAGGAGGGAAGCCAGTGCCAGACGAACAGGTGAGTCCAGGAGGGAAGTGAGCGCAATGGGGGGGGGGGTGAGGGAACAAGCTATTCCAGTAGAGGGTTGTTTTATTGCAATGGTCGCGGGGAGGGGGGGATGCGAGGACAAGAGAAGATCACAAGGTCGGTTGGGAGACCGTGGCTGCTGGCTACGCCCGGTCGTTTGTACCAACCCCCGCAACCTAGGTGGTCGGGAACTACAGAGACAGGGCCTGCGGCTGATGCTTTGCAATGCAAGGTCCGTGACCAATAAGGCCCCCCTCATTAATGAGTTGATCTCCGAGGGGGAGCTGGACCTTGCAGGAATAACGGAGACCTGGTTGGGTCGCGAAGGTGGTTTACCCCTCGTGGAAAATGTGCCCACCAGGTTTCCATGCATTCCATCAGCCTCGGGCCCTGGGTAAGGGTGGAGGGGTGGCGGTAGTTATACGGGATGGTCTAGAGCCGAGGGAGTTCACTGTTCCTCAGATATCCGGGTGTGAGTCACTTGGTGTGAAATGGGGCCCAGGGAGGCAGTGGGGTTTGCTGATTGTATACTTGGCTCCTCGCTATACGTCAGCAGCCCTGCCCGAGCTCCTCGAGCTGATCTCGGAGACGGCGGTGGAGATCCCCAAACTTTTAGTTATGGGGGACTTCAACCTGCCGTCGACGGGAGCAGCATCCGAGGTAGCTCGGGAGTTCATGGCTTCCATGACAGCCATGGGCCTGACCCAACTAATTCAGGGCCCCACACACGAAGGTGGTCACACACTGGACCTTGTTTTTGTATCTGAGCAGTGGACGAGTGATCTGGGAATAGGGGATTTAGATATTACCCCCCTGTCATGGTCAGATCACTCATGTCTCCGGCTAGACTTCCCTGGCGCTACCCCCCACCGCGAGGAGGCGGAGCCAGTTCATCCAAGCTGGTACCGCCCCAAGCGCCTGATGGAACCAGATAGGTTCCAGATGGAGCTTGGGCCATTACCTGTAGCCCTGACCAGCGCTCGGTCGGAGGACCTAGTGGCCGCCTGGAATAGGGCGACAGCTGGGGCCTTGGACCGGGTTACGCCTTTGCGACCTCTCCTACGGCAGCGACTCACCCGGGCACCTTGGTATACTGAGGAGCTCAGGCTGATGAAGCGCCATAGAAGACGTCTAGAGAGCAGGTGGAGGTCCTCACGCTCCGAGTCTGACCGAACACAGGTAAGAGCCTATTTACGGACCTACCTTGTGGCATTGAGAGCGGCCAAACGTAGACATTGCGCCGCTCTTATTGCGTCTGCGGATAACCGCCCTGCCGCCCTGTTTAGGGTGACCCGCTCCCTCTTGGTTCAGGAGACGTGGGGGGCACCCTTACAGGGAAGAGCAGAGGAGTTTGGAGAATATCTACAGAACAAAGTCGCTCAGATCCGAAGCGGATGGGCCCCCTCCAGTGGTCTGGACGGGCCGTCAACAGCGAGTCTTGTGAATCCACTCTGGGAGGAGTTTGACTCTGTTGCCCCCGAGGATTTAGACAGGTTGCATGGACGGCTGCGACCCACCACATGTTCATTGGACCCGTGTCCCTCCTGGTTGGTACTGGCATCCTGGGAGGTGACACGAGGCTGGCTTCTGGGCCTGGTGAATGCCTCGTTGGGGGAGGGATCCTTACCATCTGCCTTGAAAGAGGCGGTGGTGAGGCCCTTACTCAAGAGGTCTTCGCTTGACCCAATGGAGCTAGCTAATTATCATCCAGTCTCCAACCTTCCCTTTCTGGCGAAGGTTGTTGAGAATGTGGTGGCGCAGCAATTTCCACGTCACCTTGATGAATCCGACTATCTAGACCCACGCCAGTCCGGCTTCCGACCCGGACACAGCACAGAGACAGCCTTGGTCGCGTTGGTCGATGATCTCTGGAGGGCCAGAGATAGAGGTTATTCCTCTATCCTGGTCCTATTAGACCTCTCAGCGGCTTTTGATACCATCGACCATGGTATCCTACTGCGCCGGCTGGAGGGGATGGGAGTCGGAGGCACCGTTTTGCGGTGGTTCGGCTCCTACCTCTCTGGCCGGATGCAATATGTGTTGACAGGGGGGCAGAGATCGACCCTGAGGCCACTCTCTTGTGGAGTGCCGCAGGGGTCGGTCCTCTCGCCCCTTCTGTTCAATACATATGTGAAGCCGCTGGGCGAGATCATCCGTGGTTTTGGGGTTGAATACCATCTGTACGCTGACGACACTCAGCTGTACATTTCAACCCCGAGCCACCCCAACGAGGCTGTTGAAGTGATGTCCCCGTGTTTGGAAGCCGTCGGGGTCTGGATGGGGGACAACAGACTCAAACTCAACCCCTCCAAGACTGAGTGGCTGTGGCTACCGGCGCCTCGGTTCAGCCAGCTGACCCCATCGCTGGCCATAGGGGGCGAGCAACTGCCCCCTGTGGAACGGGCGTGCAATTTGGGCGTCCTCCTAGATGCCCGGCTGTCAATGGATGATCATGTGGCAGCCGTGGCAAGGGGGGCGTTCCACCAGGTTCGCCTGGTGCGCCAATTGTGCCCCCTTCTGGATCGGGATGCCCTACGCACAGTCACTCATGCGCTGGTGACGTCTCGCCTAGACTACTGTAACGCTCTCTACATGGGGCTTCCCTTGGGACGCGCCCGGAGACTGCAGCTAGTCCAGAACGCGGCCGCGCGGGTTGTCATGGGGAGCTCTAGATACTCCCATGTAACACCTCTCCTGTGCGAGCTGCACTGGCTACCTGTAGTTTTTCGGGTGCGTTTCAAGGTCCTGATTACCATCTTTAAAGCGCTCCATGGCACAGGACCTAGTTACTTGCGGGATCGCATCCTCCCACATACATCCCTGCGGCCAATCCGCTCTCACAGGGAGGGGCTTCTCCAGGTGCCGTCCACTAGGCAATGCCAGCGGGCGACGCCAAGGAGTAGGGCCTTCTCTGTGATGGGCCCAACCCTCTGGAATGACCTCCCCCCCGATATCAGAACCACCACAGACTTCCGCTCCTTCCGACAAAAATTGAAGACTCACCTGTTTCGATTAGCTGGCCTGGCATAATTATAATTGTGACTACTGTTACCTCCTGGAAACATATTCTTACCTGGTTATTTATAGGGTACGGTTTTAAATTTAACTGATTTTAGGGTTTTTAGAACCAGATTTATATTCTTCCATACAGTTCTTTTTAAATTTTTAACCTCCTCCTTATGTGTATTTATATCTGTATTTATATTTGTATTTGATACTTATTGTTTGTTGTGTGGACTGTACACCGCCCCGAGTCCTTTTCTGGAGAGGGGGCGGTCTAGAAATTCGAAGAAAATAAAATAAAATAAATAAATGTCAAAGATAGGTAGTTTTCGATGTGCAACCACAATTGAGCCCAAAATTTATGTACCATATTTTTCGGACTATAAGATGCCCTGGAGTATAAGACACACCAAGATTTTGAAGCGATAAATTAAAAAAAAAAAGATTTTGCACTCTGCAGACCTCCCAAACCCTCTGCATGCCTCCTTTTTTTGTGAAAAACGGGGCATGCAGAGAGTTTGAGAGGCCTGCAAAATGCTCCTTGGGCGGCGAGGTGGGGGGAGGAAACGGCTCATTTTCACATGTTTTTGCCCTTCCCAGCCCCCAGAGGCACTTTGCAGGCCACCCAAACCCTCTGCACATCCATTTTTGTGGAGGGGGCGGGGTTTTGGGAGGCCAAACTTGTTGTATTCAGTGTATAAGACGCACCCAGATTTTCAACCTCTTTTTTGGGGGGAAAAGGTGCGTCTTATACTCTGAAAAATATGGTATCGATGTGCAATTTGCTTACCCCTGTACTATGGGTAGGCCCCAGAGTCTCAAAGTCTTAAAAAACATTCACCCTCAATTGGACTGCTCTAAATGTTGCAAATAAATAAATAAATAAAAGCTTCTTGCTGGATAGGATCAAGCAGTTGACTTCTGGAGCTCCAGAACACATTGGGACTAAAGATGAAAGTGATGTACTTAAACGAACCTGGGCTTTAAAACTGAGCTATGAATTTATGGCATGGACATTCCCCTTTTGTTTCTGAAGGTTAGGTGGATCATCTCAAAACGCTTCTCCCAATGCAAAAGCCTAGTTACTTTAATCTATAGATTAATTTAATTGACAAAGGAAGATCCAAAGGTGCCTTTTTCAGGAGGCAACTGGACTTTCTTATTTTTTTTTATTTTGAAGAGATTTCTCTTCTCATTCAAGAAGCTTCTTCAGCTCTGACTGGATGGTGGGGAATGGAAGGATTTATACTCCCTGCAGACAGCTGGTCATTTGTATCCTTTTTGAGCGTCACTGAAGCACTTGGAGGTTTATCTGTGTCCTCAGGGTCACCTGAGTACTGTTCCTGGTTCCTGTAGTATGCAATTTTTTCCCCTCGGGAAATCCATTCATACTCCCACACCATTTGAAGAGTTTGCATCCCAAATTGTATAGCTAAAAGTCTTCAGAGATTCTCAGTCATCCAGTCATGGTTGTCCCAAGGGTGCTTTTTCAGGAGGCAACTGGACTTCCTTGTTTATTTCTTTTGAAGATGTTGCACTTCTCATCCAAGAAGCTTCTTCAGCTCTGACAGGATACTGTCAAGGTTCTGACAGATGCCCTAATTAATTCATGAGGAATGGGAATGGAAGGATTTATATTTGCATCCTTTTAGAGCAGTGGGTCTCAACCTGTGGGTCAGGACCCCTTTGTGGGTCGAACAACCCTTTCACAGGGGTCGCCTAAGACCATCGGAAAACACATATTTTCAATGGTCTTAGGAACCGAGACACCAATTTTATGGTTGGGGGTCACCACAACATGAGGAACTGTATTAAAGGGTCGCGGCATTGGGAAGGTTGAGAACCACTGTTTTAGAGGTTCCTGAGGATACAGATAAACCTCCAAGTGCTTCAATGAGCCTTTAAAAGGACACAAACGACCAGCTCTCTGCAAGGAATATAAATCCTTCCATTCCCCACTATCTTGTCAGAGCTGGAGAAGCTTCTTGGATGAGAAGAGAAAACGTCTTCAAAAGTAAAAACAACAACAACAAGAAAGTCTAGTTGCATCCTGGAAAAAAAAGCACCTTTGGGACAACCGTGACCTCGATGACTGAGAATCTCTACAGACCTTTTGACAAGGGAAGACTTTCAGATATTTCAGTGGCGTGCATATCTTTATTTGATGGCAAATTAACTCGCCTCAGCTCAGCTATGCAGGACTGTCAATTTCAACAGAAACGGGCGCTAAATTAACTTTCGAAATTTTTGAGAGCGACAGAAGCAACATGGCAGGAGGAAACCTTCCAAATGGGAGTGTTTTAAATGAAGGTTAATTCTCTGATATAGCAGCAAACGAGAGAGAAATTATGCTCCTGCAATCTGAACACAAGCGTGGCTTGGAATACCGTCGCTCAATTAGATCTGCCTGTTGAACAAACAATAAGGTGTGTGTCTTGTTAAACTCCTCTTTTCATATTCTGAAGCTTCTCTATATAGGGATTTGCGTGGGCATTCAGGACGCAGCTGACGATAGGTTTGTTTTAACTGCACAGAGAAAGTGGGAAAGGAAATATGGGTAAGCAAGAGAAAATGTAGAGATGTAGCATTCCAGGAAGTGTATCCAAAGTTGTTAAAATCAGGCATTTCAAGATGACTTTCATAAATATACACAGATTGGAGAGTTTGACAAAACAGATTTGGTGAGTTCATTCCCTGCTTGTACCTCTACAGATTCCCCTTTGCTGTACCTTGCCATGTTGCCTCAAATTTGGTCTGTCTTCAAGGACTATAGGCAGTCCTCGACTTACGACCATCCTTGAGCCCAACATTTATGTGGCTAAGTGAGACATTTGTTAAGTGAGCTTTGCCCCAACCGACAACCTTTCTTGCCACATTTGTTAAGTGAAACCCTGCAGCTGTTAAGTTAGCAACATGGTTCTTAGGTGTGTTTGGCTTCCCTGTTGACTTGGCTTGTCAGAAGGGGATCGTGGCAAAAGGGGATCTTGTGATCCCAGGACACTGCAACCGTCATAAATATGAAACAGTTGTCAAACATCCGAATGCAAATCAAATGACTACGGGAACGCTGCAACGGTCTTAAGGGTGAAAAATGGCCATAAATCACGTTTTTCAGTACTGTTGTAACTTCAAATGGACACTAAATGAACTGTTGTAAGTCGAGGCTTATCTGTACTTCTTTCGGCTAAGTAGGACTATGTACATGGACCTGAAAGAGAAATCCATTTTTGTCCAATCATATATAGCCTAAAAGGAACACTCTGTTTTGTGGCACAACAATCCAGTTGGTGGCCCCTGATATGACCTCTGGAGGACAACTTTGTTGTGGCTTGCGAGTGGCCAGTGGAGCTGGCAGCAGATTTGGTCAGTGAGGAGGTTGGGGAGGAACATGGGCCAGTCCTGGAGTCTGGGGAAGGATCTGACGAGTGCTCAGAGATGGGGCCAGGGCCATCTGACAGTTATCAGCTGCCTTCGGAGTCAGACATCAGTGAGGCAGACGAACAGCTGAAGCCTGTTCCCAGTGTGCACATGCACAGAGTTGCCAGACAAAGGGAACAGCTAAGGAACAAGGGTCAACTTGGGAGTAAGGCCACAGGGGGACAATGAATGGCCCCTCCCATAGGGAATAAAAGAGGAGCGAAAGGGGAGGGGTGTTTGCAGGAGACAATTAGTTCATTCCTGCATTCTTGCCAAGTATTGTGGAGTCTGAAAGAGATTGGCCTGGCCGCTCTCCAAGCCTGATAAAAGTTGGTAATTGTGAACTACCTTGAAAGACTGTGGGAGAGGAAAGACTTTGCTGGAGAGGAATTCATTGTAAATTAAATAAAAGGCGTTTATCGGGATGAGGACTCGGCTTCGTGTTGTTGGGGAAGCCTAGGTCAGAACAATTAGGAAAAGCTTTTGAAACAGCATATGATCACAACTAATATAACAAGCTCTGAGCTACTAACTCCTCCTGCTGCGATATCAGGTTGGCCTTCAATTAACACCTACTGTCTGTTCAGTGGTGGGTTCCTGCTGGATCGCACTGGATCGCGCGCGCTCCCTTTCAGCGCTCCACCTGGCTCGTGCGCCTGAAAAGACTTTTCAGGTGCTCCGCTCCGCTGAGGAAACATCTCCGTTCCCAGCCGAGCTGGTGGAGCGCAGGCAGGCGTCGTTGCTTCGCCAGGGCCGGGCAAAACTGTACTTCCGGTTTCAGCGCCGGAAGGGAGCGCGCGAGCCAGGTGTAGCGCTGAAAGGGAGCGCGCGAGCCAGGTGGAGCGCTGAAAGGGAGCGCGCGAGCCAGGTGGAGCGCTGAAAGGGAGCGCGCGAGCCAGGTGGAGCGCTGAAAGGGAGCGCGCGCGATCCGGTGCGATCCGGGAGGAACCCACCACTGTGTCTGTTGGTGCAGAAGTCCTCTATAATTGTTTGCTGCTAAGGCCACGTTACTTTTTCAGAGAAGGTAAAACAATGGTGACAGAAATGCGATAAATTGAGAAAGGCCACACCGCATCTATGGCAGGACAAGGTTCTTTTCTCTACTTCCATGTTGGGGAGGGAGTATTTCCTTCGTTCCAAAAATGAAAATAATTCTACTTGAGGACTCACATTGTAGTTATTAGTGTTCCCTGCCCCCAAATAGTAGGAGTTTGTGGTATCAATTTTTGGAAATTACATGCCACAGAATTTTAACCGTGTGGGTGAAGGGAGTCTGGGGGCTGCTGAAAAGATCATCCTGGGTCTTCTGGGGTTCCAGCTCTAAATTGGCAAAACAGGAAAGGCATGGTTGCCCCAAAGATATCTGGAAAACCAGGACAAGGGGTGGGGGTGGTTCTGGCTTCTGCTACTGCTGGTTCGCTCAGGGACGTGCTTCAGGCGCGTGTGTGCTTCGGGGGTAAGCACGCTTGATGTGTGCTACACGTGCATGCGCAGAAGCAAAAACAAGATGGTGGTGCCTATGGCACTGAGGATAGAACCGGTTTGGGGGTGTGGCAGGCCGAGTTACTACCTACTCAGCCGAACCACTCTGAACTGGTAGGAACCCACCTCTGACAAGGGAGTTACTGGACCAGAGGTGGGTTGTCCCCCCATTTGGCCCTGTTTGGCTGAACCGGTACTAATGGTGGCTGGAGGCCCCACCCACCCACCCGGACACTTCTGTGCATGCCCAGAAGCGCAAGCACGAGCGAACTGGTAGTAAACTGGTCATGAACCCATCACTGTGCCGGACCTGTCCATACAGCTTTTGATGGTCATGGGGAAGTGATTACAAGTGAGGGAAAGAAGAAAAAATTACCATCACACAAGAAGAAGTCAGGTGGTAGAGTACTGGCTTTCTTTCACCCTGAAAGACCAGATCTCCACAATGTATTTTATAGAACAGATTCATTTTCCCTTCTTTTGTAATCAACCAAGTCAAATAGTGGCACATCCGGAATTATGCTTTTACCTAATAGCAGATTTTTCATTAACTGATTGTGTTGAATGCCCCTCTTGGTGTTTCTAGCCAAAAAAATGTGGATCAAGTCCTTGCCTACCAATTATACCACTAGTAGCTTCAGAGGTGGGTTGCTACCAGTTCGCACCAGTCCGGCATGTTTTTTTTTTTGGTCATTTTATAATTGTTCTGTGCATTCACAGAACAATTTAGATGCAACTGCGCAAACAACGCAAAGCGCGCACAAAGCAAACCGGCAGTAACGTTGGCAGCAACCCACCCCTGAGTAGCTTATTGAAAAAGGATCTCATGGTATGGCGACATGCTCTACATGGGGCTGCCCTTGAAAAGCATCCGGAAGCTCCAATTGATGCAAAATGCTATGGCCCGCATGATTTTGTGCAGACCTTGATGTGTACATATATCACCTCTCCTGTGGGAGCTGCATTGGTTGCAGATTTGTTTCCAGGTGAAATTCAAGGGGCTGGTTGTCACCTTTAAAGCCCTTTATGGCTTGGGACCAGGTTGTCTCTTGCCAGTCATATCTACCTGACCCAACAGAGTGGGGAGATAAGGAAAGTTGTGTGTCCTTTCCCCTAAGGAGAGACATCTGGCGGGACCCAGAAGAAGGGCCTTCTCTGTGGTGGCTCCATCCCTCTGGAACATCATCCCTCCGGAGATTAGATTGGACCCCACTCTAACACTTTTTTGGAAGGCTCTAAAGCAGGGGTGTCCAAACTTGGGAACTTTAAGACTTGTGGACTTCAACTCCCAGAATTCCCCAGCCAGCCATGCTGGCTGGGGAATTCTGGGAGTTGAAGTCCACAAGTCTTAAAGTTCCCAAGTTTGGACACCCCTGCTCTAAAGACATGGTTCTGCCAGTGGGCCTGGGGAACACAGATCTGGCTGGAGCCCATTGAATGACTGGTATGAATGCGTGTTGTCACGGGGTGGGTGGGTTATTTTATTACTTTTCTTTTTTATTATTTTTATTCCTTTTAGGTTGTGTTTTTTATGTATTTGTAAGCCACCTTGAGTCGTCATGTGCAAGTAGGTGGCAACGTAAATGTTCTAAATAAAATAAAATAGTCAGGAAAAATATCTGCATTCTGCATCTTATAAGACAGGCAGATACAGAACCTTCCAGAAAAGCTTGTTTTTCGCTTTCTCTATCACTCTCTCAGAAACCCTTGGGTCTGCCGTCTGCTTAAAGAAATGCCTAAAATATGAAATCTAAACTTACTCCCCCTCCTCAGCAGAAATTGAAATCTGAAGAGGAGGGGGGTTAACCCTCCCAAAAGCAGGCTGTTTATTTGTTAGCATTCCAATATGCCAACATGTGAAACAGAAGAAAATCAAGCTTTTGACAGGTGTAGACACTAGACTCTGAAGAAAACGCCGAGTTCTCTTGAGTGTTTCAAAGGTTTTTCTTCTGCCAGACTCAAAATAAATTTCTATCTCAATGTCCAAGAAAATAAATAGAGCGCTTTATTTGCCAAAGCTCAGGGCTAATTAAAATTAATAAATAAAAATGCTTATTAAAGTTCTGATTCTTTTAAAGGAACATGCTTCTCACCTCGGAAGAAATTACCTGTTGCTTTGTAGTTAAAGAAAAAAAAAGCTCAAAGATACAAATTCATCTGTGAGACACAAGCTCTTAAAGTTTCCACTCCTTTTTTTGGCTTCACAAATATGTTGGCCTCAACCAATTCCCGTATATGCCTTTCTTATTGTACAGTATAGGGACTCTGTATAATTCATAGCAGGATGGAAGCTAATCAAAGCTTTGAAAAATTCCTCTGTGTTAATTATTTACTATAAAGTTTTAATATGAGAAGCCTCATATTTGATTTTTGTTTTTGTCCTGTGGCTACAAGCGTGTTTATAATTGGCTTGAAATGGTATGTGGTATTCGACGGCATATAATTAAAATGGTGAACTAGTGTTTAGTATTTTGCAGGCTGTTGCTGTTGATACAAAAATGCCAAGTCACATTTGACAATTCACATATTTGTGTTAACTATGGCATATGTCTAGGGGTAGGCTTGGCCATGGTGGGCATGGTGTTTTTGCCTTTCCAGGCTCTGGAGGCTTTCAGGGAGGCCCATTTTTCGCTCACCCCGAGCCTCCGAGCCCGAGCCTCCACGCAGGGCCCTCATCTCACATCTGAAATGGGCTGCATGGAGACTCCTGGGAGGGGTGTGGTGGGATGGCAGTAGTGGGGTGTGGTGGGCGGGGCCAGCTAGTGGTAGGATTTGAAGGTTTTTTGAACTGGCCAGGTTTGGGAACCCGTAGCAGCCCACCCCTGCACGTGTCAAACCAGAACGCCACCTAACACTCCTGTGGCAACTTTCAGAATGAAGCCATTGAACTAAATACCTAAGATATTCAAAACATGTGAATGTTCCAAATAACATAATGACAGAGTTGGAAGAGACCTTGGAGGTATTCTAGTCAAAACCCCTGCTCAAGCCCTCAAAATTCCCATATTGTATTGTTCCCTATACCATTTCAGACAATTTATTGTCCAATCTCTTCTTAAAAATATGTTTTCTTCCCTCCCCATTATTCTATTATTCACATTCATTTTGCAGGCTGAGCTCTCCAGAAAGATTCTGCATCTGCTGTTCTCCCGGTCTCTAAAGCTATCAGGAAAGAGGACACAAACTCGGTTAAGCAGGGATTATTCCAAGTCAGGTAAATGGGCACTGCAGCTTATCATTTAAGAGGGAATCTAACTTTGAGCTTTATTTTGATGGCAGGAGATAGAGAGGAGGCCTCTTTATTTATTTCTTCTTGGTTGGAGGCTTTGGAACTGAGATAGTGCCTATCCCCAAATCACGCAGATGTCAGTTTATCCTTCATGACTGTATCGGTATAATAAAGTAGTAAGCTGAATAAGTGCAGGAATCTGGGGACACAAAGTGCAAGCAAAGCAGGTAAATCCACGTGCTACCTCAGTGGCTATTATAGGCACAGAAATGCATCTTTCTCTCTCCAATTGCAATATATTGGGGTTTTATTTCAATATTGACCTAGCTGAGAGTAAGTCGCTTTCAACTCAAAAATATTTTATTTCTGAGTGAATTTGTGTAAAATTGTGATGTGCTTCATTATGAATCAGAATTGGGGTGGTATTCACTTACCTTCCCTTGTTGTTGCTGTTAATTGCGAAGTCATCGTGACCCCATGGACAACATTCCTCCAGGCCTTCCTGTCCTCTACCATCCTCTGGAGTCCATTTAAGCTCACACTGACTGCTTCAGTGACTTCATCCAGCCACCTCATTCACTGTCTTCCCCTTCTTCTTTTGCCCACAATCTTTCCCAGCATTAGGCTTTTCTCCAGTGAGTCCTTACTTCCCTTCCCTACCGATTCGCATGCCCCATCCGTGCATGTGCTCAGCCTTCGGCACATGCGCTTTGGCTTGAAAACGTGCCTAATTGGGATGGCATAGAGCTGGGGTGGGGGTGGGGGTGAGCATGGGCGTGGGCCCACCCACCCGCGATTTCCACTACTGCTTTGGGTGAACCGGACCGAACCGGCAGAATACAAGCTCTGATCAGGATGATGGATTGTGAATACCATTTGTTTTTAAGATTCTGCCAATAGCACCATGGGAACCAGTTTGGCATAATGGTTAAGGAATCAGGCAAGAAACTGGGGCATTGGGAGTTCTAGTTCCACTTAGGCATGAAGCCACCTAGCTAAACTTGGGCCAGTCACTTTCTCTCAGGAAGGAGGCAATGGCAAACCACTTCTGGTTTTGGCAAAAACTTGCCAAAACATCCCCAGGGACTTGTCTAGGCCATTTGGACCCAATGGAACTGCTTAAGGATGAATTTAAGGTGCTCTGGAAACTGATGAGAGGCAGCTTGAATTTCATTAGTTTGGATTGTTTCAAACCCATGAAAGCATATGAAATGTGATACAAATATCTATTTAGCCCATTTCACAGGTTGCATTTGGAAGTGTAAAGCCTGCCTTCTCTTTAATTTCATCTCTTCTAGTACATTTATTATTTCATTCCCCATTTCTATCCTCCCCCCCCTCCCCCAGTACTGGTCAAATTATTGTAACTAAACTAAGACAATTTTATAGAGATGTAATTCCAATCTCTTTTAATGGATTTACTTCCAGGTATCTGTAGGAGTAGGACTATGTTAGTCGATGGTGGCAAAAAATCAGGAGGAGTCTGGTAGCACTTTTTCTTTTTTTGCCTAAGAAATGTTATTAAAAACGGTTTTTTAAAGTCAGCTGCAGCTCACTTTATCAAATGCATAGAGTGGCTAGACTGATGTAGGATATAAATTGAGGTGAGAAAGGGGAAGACAGGTTGGTTATGTAAATGAAGATTATATGTGAGACAGATTACAATTACCTTAGTAATTAACAACTGTGTTAAAAAAGCTCAATGTGTTTGTTGAGATTGCCTGAAACCTTTCAATAATTGTAAGTTTAATGATTTCTTGCTTGATGCGCTGTTGAAGTCTTCATTTTTCAAGACAACTTTGAAGTCAGCTACAGAGTATCCTAAAAGGGACGTGGTGGCTCAGTGGCTAAGATGCTGAGCTTGTCGATTACAAAGGTTGGCAGTTCAGCGGTTCGAATCCCTAACATCGTATAATGGAGTGAGCTCCCGTTACTTGTCCCAGCTTCTGCAAACCTAGTACTTCAAAAGCATGTAAAAATGCAAGTGGAAAAATAGGGACCACCTTTGGTGGGAAGGTAATAGCATTCCGTGTGCCTTTGGCATTTAGTCATGCTGGCCACATAACCACGGAAATGTCTTTGGACAGCATTGGCTCTTTGGCTTTGAAATGGAGATGAGCACCGCCCCCTAGAGTCAGGAATGATTAGCACATATGTGTGAGGGGAACCTTTACCTTTACTGAGTATCCTGGGAGGTTTGATTATTGCTTTGAGGACTTGTTTTGAGTCCTAATATCAATTAATGCATCCATTGATTACTATGTGAAACGTTTGGCCAGTTTGTTCTATGTGGAATCCCAAGGCCATTGATGGCAAATGGTGGCATATATCAGAGGAAGTGTGCGTGAAGATTTCTCTACAGTAATCTTGTATGTGAAGTTGTCAGGGACTATGATGACATGTTGGTGTAGACATGGGAGCAAAGTAGACATTTGGGTAGGTTGCAGGACCTGATTCTCATGTTATTACCATTGTTCTGTTATTCATTGTTGGTTGTGGAAATCTGCTTCAGGTTGGCTGTTTATCTGTATGGAATCATGGGCTCATAAACTTACGCCTTTTAATATTATACGTTTCTTGGGAAAAGTCAAAAGTTAAAGATCACAAAGGGCCAAACTCCTCCAGATTTTTTTTTTTACTTCCAGGAAAGTGATGTTAGGAATGAAAGAGGATTGCTAGAAGCAAGATGTAGTCAAAGATGACCCCGTACAATTCCAATTGCTTCCAGTTGTTAATTATCACTTAAAGTTCATATTAAATTAAATGAAATGGAAATTGAAAGTGTGTCATTTTGGCCAGACGTATCCACTATTCTCTTACATGCTGTTCCTGCTCCTAGCTTCACATTTCACTCTGTAAAATGTGTTCTCTTCACCAGCCACTCTTTTGTAAGCAAGGTGAAACGTGGCACAGAATGTCTTCTCTTTGTTGTTGTTGTTAGTTGCAAAGTTGTGTCTGACCCATCACAACCCCATGGACAACGTTTCTCCAGGCCTTCCTGTTCTCTACCATTCTCTGGAGTCCATTTAAGCTCATGCCTACTGCTTCGGTCACTCCATCCATCCACCTCATTCTCTGTCGTTCCCTTCTTCTTTTGCCCTCAATCTTTCCAAGCATTAGGCTCTTCTCCAGTGAGTCCTTCCTTCATATTAGGTAGCCCAAGTATTTGAGTTTCATCTTCAGGATCTGGCCTTCTAAAGAGCAGTCAGGATTGATCTCCTCTGGGACTGACTGGTTTGATTGCCTTGCAGTCCAAGGGACTCGCAGGAGTCTTCTCCAGCACCATAGTTCAAAGCCCTCAATTCTTTGTTGCTCAACCTTTCTTATGGTCCAATTTTCACAGTCATATATTGCAACTGGGAAAACCATAGCCTTGATTAGACACACTTTTGTTGGCAGAGTGATGTCTCTGCTTTTTGGTATGCTGTCTAGATTTACCATAGCTTTCCTCTCCTTGGCTGCAGTCCCCATCTGCGGTGATCTTGGAGCCCAGGAAAATAAAATCTGTCACTACCTCCATTTCTTCCCCATCTATTTGCCAGTCATTGAAAGGACCAGATGCCATGATCCTAGTTTTCTTAATGTTGAGTTTCAAGCCAACTTTTGCACTCTCCCTCTTCACCCACATCAAGAGGCTCTTTAGTTCCTCTTTACCTATCTTCTCTTTACCTAAACTCTAAGCCTGCCCTTGGTGACACCAACCTGTTCCCGAATGAAGACAATATTTAAAAATAGATATTCTTGATGCCAGCGCAAAGGCTTGTAAATTAAATCAGTCAAATTTATCACTAGTGGTTAAAAAGCTGTAAACGTTAGGAATTTATGACACTGTACTCACACTCAGCTGTTCACTGTTCCTGCCTCTCTCTCTTTTTTGTCCTTTCCTCTCTGATGTGGAATAAAGTTTATATACGAGGGTGAGATCATTATAAATACTTTATGTTACACAAGTGCAATTTTAAATGTTTTGCAGGCAAAGAGTACTGTGCCCCTGAGATACCAACTGTATTTCATGGGTTACTGCTTCACAGAGCTGACAAGAATGCGTTTTGCAAATAGTGCACCCTTGCACATACTTCCCAGTTTTATATTTCTGAACTTTAAAAAACCTGGCATATATGGAAGGCACCAGTTGTTAGTAGGATTCAGTAGGAGAAACTACTTGTATTATTTTATGTCTTGCTTAAAATCACCCCATTTTATACAGGTTTAAATGAGAATGAAAACAGATTCTAAATGTTTTGAGATACTCCATTAATGGTGTGAGCTTTAAGTTGTTCTTTTTTCTAATCTTTGGAATGTGCTACAACATTATTAAGAAAAACATTAACCGAATTCACAGATGATCAAACTTAATTTTCCAACTTAGACAGGTTTCCAATTATTTTGTATTAGAAATAGCTATTTCCTGTTTTACCATTGCATCTGCCATGCTTAAGGTAGCTCTTTAAAAAAAAAATCCAATTAAGTGTAACAGAAATATCAGATAATCAGGAATAATAATCAAGAACAACATTACATGTTTTAAAATTACTATGCTTATCTTAACACATTTCTTATAAAAATATACTGGCTAGATTTACTATCATTTCCAACCACTGTAGCAAAATAATTTCCCAAAGAGGTTGGTCTTTTAAGATGTCTTAGCCAGCGGTGGGATTCACTCACCTTCCCTACCAGTTTGCAAATGTGAGTGCGTGCTGCATCTGCGCATGCGCAAAACTCGCACATTATGTTGGGGCGAGTTGGCAGAGCCTCCCGTAGCTGCCGCTATCAGTTCGCCCGAACCGGAGAGAACCGGCTGAATTCTACCTCTGGTCTTAGCCTTTTCATGATCTGTCACAGAAAAAAAAAATCTAAGAGAATTGTCTGCCCCTCCATCCATCCACCCACCCTCTCACCCTCTCACCCTCCCATCCGTCCATCCATCCATCCATCCATCCATCCATCCATCATCCTTCCATCCCTCCATCCGTCCATCCATCCATCCAACCATCCAACCATCCATCCAACCATCCATCCATCCACAATGAGTATGTTTGACAGAGAGGATTAAGGAATTTAACATGATCAAAGTCATTTAGCAGTTTTTGTGCCTAAGACGTGGTTAGAATTCACAAACTCCCAGATTCTAGCCTGGTGTCTTGTCTACTTCACTAAAATGGCTGTCTTAACATGAAATGACCAATTGAAATCTATGAAGTATGATGCTAACTATGCCTTTAGTGCTCAGTCAAATGTCTCTGAGAAGTCCACCAGTAGGACATAAGCATGAAAACATTTTTCAGATCACGTTCTCTAGTAAATGGTATTGAAAAGTAATAATTGTTTTATCATGGGTAGTAACCTTATCTATGCTCCATGAAGATGTCGATCCTTTTTGAGATCTATTAATCCAACATCTGATTGTGATTCAAACAGATCACTGTGGGAAGAAATGCTTTCTTCCTTTTTTTTTTTCTTGCCCTGAATTTTCTATCACTCAGCTTCACTGAATGGCCTCAAACATCTAAGTATTCACTTTCCCTATATCCCGAATCCTTTTTACATGAACCTTCCATTGGTCAACTTTTTTTTAATGAAAGAGTGCTGGTACTTCAGACAGAGACTTGTTCTACCCATGGACTGCTTGAGATGGACCAAAGCACTGGATACGGGCCCCAAGAGATCCACAGAAAACTGAAACAGTATTTTAGCATGTCCTATCATGCACAATGTCTCTTATTCCACTCAATTTCCAACAACAGCGTTAAGAGATGGTAAAAATGTATACAGAGGGTTTGTAGTGAGAGCAAGATCCTATTTGGATCTTTCTTTCTTTCTTTCTTTCTTTCTTTCTTTCTTTCTTTCTTTCTTTCTTTCTTTCTTTCTTTCTTTCTTTTTTTCTTACTTTCTTTCTTCCTTCCTTCCTTCCTTCCTTCCTTCCTTCCTTTCTTTTTCTCCCACCTTTATTACATTATAAGTAACTCAAGGTGGTGAACATACCTAATACTCCTTCCTCCTCCTATTTCCGCTACAACAACAACCTTGTGAGGTGAGTTTGGACTGACTGGTCCAAAGTCTCCCGGATGGCTTTTATGCCTAAAGCAGGACTACAACTCCCAATCTCCTGGTTTCTCAGCTGGCACCTTCACCAATGCACCAAACTTGCTCTTGAAGCTATGAAACCCATGTTGGGAATACAAGTACTCTTGTGCATCGGTGACACCAAGTAATTGGAGTCTGAGCATATAAATAGTTTGCTCTTTATATTTGGTTTAACAACATAGAATTGTCATTTTGCTACCATTCTACCAGTTTAAAGCTCCTTTGGGGCTTTATTATCCTAAATAATTTGTTGAAATCACTGTATACTCATTCCCAATGCTAGCTCATTTATGAATAAGTTAAACAACACCAATCACAATATAGATTTTTTTAGACATTTCTATAGATGTGAAAGCCAGAAAAATTCAGGGGGGGAAATATCATATCACATAACCAATGCCACAGCTTCTACTTTAATGCTTAAGAAAAACAAGACAGAATATATTTTGGTGCATGCTTCTGTGCATTTGTCTGTGTGAGGAATATAACACAGCATAAGGCCAGAAGCAGGAGACAATTTGTAGAGATAAAACATCTCTGAGAATTTATTCCTAATCTAATGTTAAAGATGACCTTCAACTGTCAGCAGATGTCTTCTCCACTACTAGCAGTCATGTCAAAAAAAAAAAAAAAAACCCAACCCAGGTTCTTAAAATAGCCCCCATTTTTTGCTCATATATAATCAAAGCATTTGTACCAGAAATTTTGTATGCATGGCATTCTACTTGTTCCTTTTTTATTTTTGCAAAGCAGCTACATATGGAGATGATATTTTTCAGAATTTTATATCTCTATTGGACATTTCTGAAATACTTTGATTAAAAAGAAAGAAAGCTGAGCAAAAAATAAATAAATCACAATATATATGAAAGCTAAATGTATATGTGGAGATTGCATCAACTGAAGTGTGATCTATTTGGGAGGCAAATTATTTTTGTAAAAGTCAGGTGTTGGGATTCAGCGTTGCTCTGGGGAGCACTGTGCATGTTGCTAGCCATTTCCTTGGTTACTTTGAAGGAGCAATTGGTGATGGCCCTCAGTCTCTTAAATTAAGTTGCTTCAGCCTGCCCTCCATTTTGAAACATCAGGTTACAGCTGGAGCACCACAGACGCCAAAGTACAGAGCCAATACTCTTGTCTAAATGTTGTTTTCTTTCCAATCTCATCCCAGCTGCCCTCCACCTGCAAAATGAAAAGGCCTGAAATTATGGAAGATAATTTACCTTCTCGAAGTTGACTGCTCCTGATGGTTATGGAAATTGCTAAGTAAAATGCAATTTAAAATGAAAGCCAAATTTGGAACAATACATCATTATGTATGTAAACATATGTACAACATTCGTAATAAATGTCCTCCGCAACTAATGTATAAAACAGTTTTTTTTTAAAATTAAAGACATGTTTGAATTCTTGCACCATAAAGAAAAACAGGGAGACCCACATGCAGAAAGGGAGTCTTGTAAAATATCTATATGTCTCAAATGGAATAAATTATCAGCTCTCTTTTGAGTTTGCTCTGAATTGGGGCCAATGCAGCTGCGATTTTCACTGCTGTTTGATCTGCCCTTTCAAGTTCTGATGATCCTTCCAAATTGCTTTTAATGGACAGAAGCCAACGAAAGAAGGGGAGCTTGTTGTCATAAAACCGGATGTGCAATTTGCTCAACATTTATACCTGTGCTTTGTAGTTCCCGAAAGCTGCTGCGCTGAAAACTTGTGGAAGGAAGGAAGATGGAAACAAAAAGACACTACCCGGACTGGTTTCAGGTAGGTCATCTTTTTCTGAGGTTCAAGAAATATTCAAGATTATATCTGAATGTCTGAAAGGGTTCCAGCTGTACTTTATGGCAGCATGTTGGTTTCTAGCAGCTAACCGATTGAGAATGCTTTCAGAAGGAAATAAAAAATAGCAATAACATTTATTTATTTTTCCTAACATTACATAGGCAGCTTTCTTGATTCAGTGCTAAGTAACAGTCCCCTCATTCAATAGCTTATTTTCCCCATCGACGGAATCCTATTTTAGAATGGCTTCATGATAGGACATACCACTTATTGAGAATGTCCAGAATGAAAAGAAGATGGGTTATACCAGGTTAGCCAACAACTCTTCTGGTATCTTCCAGATGTTACTAATCAAGGAGAGAAGCAATTTAGAACTGAGGATAATTTTTTGACAGAACAATTAATCAGTGGAACAACTTG
Source organism: Natrix helvetica (assembly GCF_964273705.1). Taxonomy (NCBI): domain Eukaryota; kingdom Metazoa; phylum Chordata; class Lepidosauria; order Squamata; family Natricidae; genus Natrix; species Natrix helvetica. The sequence goes on from NC_138552.1 coordinate 152,240,370, forward strand.
CCTCCAAAAGTTGTGAGAGCTCCAATACTGGACATTTTAAAGAAGATGTTGGATAACCATTTGTCTGAAGTGGTGTAGGGTTTCCTGCCTAAGCAAGGGGTTGGACTAGAAGACCTCCAAGGTTCCTTCCAACTTCTATTCTATTCTATTCTATTCTATTCTATTCTATTCTATTCTATTCTAAACTAATATCTGATCTGTTCCAAATCTTTGGAAGAAATAACAGTGGGAAAGCTGACCTGAACTTACTATGAGTAACTGTCCAAGGCAGGAGGTGGAACTAGGAGGCCCCTGGATATAAATGCGGGACCATTTGTATGCAAAGTACAACACAATTAAAAAAAAAGCTGAGATGAGGTCTGATGGTATATAGGAGCACTGTTGATTGGGAGAAAAATCTGGATTCTTCAGAATTCATTTTCTTCAACAACTTCCAGATGTATTCTGTTGAACATCTACCATTTCCATTGTAGTCAAGCATAATAGCTAAATGATGTTTTGTGTAAGTTACCTGGGTTTGTATCCTCAGTGTCCTATCTCTGTGTCCTTCCTGTGTATTGTATTATATCTCTTTTCTAGCTAGCTAGTGGGTAGCTTACCTTTTCTAGCTAGCTAAAGGGCATCAGATGGAGCAGGCATATCCAACCCCCAGGCCATATGTGGCCTTGGACAGCTAATAATGTAATACCATGGGATCATAAACATTTAACATTATTATGTTATTTTTTGATATTTATATACATTAACTTTATTATACATTTTATACATAGCCCAAGACAATTCCTCTTCACTCAGTGTAGTTCAGACAAGCCAAAAGGTTGGGCACCTATGAACTAGAGGAAGGCTTCATCTAATTGTATTCAAACTACCTGGTCTTTGTCTTTAGTACCAAAAATAAAATACAGTGCATTGAAGAAAGAAAATAGTTGGGAAACATTAGATATATTTATTTTTGATGCATGTTTCCTTTTTATTGAAACCGGAGGAAAGTTTCCTTTTAGGATGAGCTTGCTTATCTATTTTATCTACATGTACTTAATTATCCGTATGCGAAGTTGAAATCTGAGGTTTGATTCAAAAATTAATAGTTTAACTTTCCAAAATAAACCAGGTGTCAAGATTGATGATCTGAATGAGATGCCTGTGAATCAGTTCAACAATTTGGAAGAACATTTGCATATGAGCAAACCCCCCCCCCCCTTTATGTTGTTCATAGATCTGAATCAAATTGACTTAATTGTATGGCTCTCATTGCCAATTCTAATTGAATTGAATCTACAATCCTAATTGAATCAATAATGACTGCAGATACTTGCCTATTGTATGGTGCTATGATTTCTGATGCGGGATGCAGAATGTGCATTATCAAAATACAGTTTTCTCAAAGCTTTTCAAAAGCACGTCTACCTAGGATGCCTTTTATATGCATGTTAAAATTTCATCTTATTGCAAAATTTAAACTAAACAATGACTACGTACCAAGCTGTGTTTTTAGTGCAGGAATTAAAAATCAGCCCTGTTTGCTTAAAATGTTTGTTTAAACATTTGGATTGGTCCTAGATTTAACATATGGAAAGTGAAAATTACAAGGATTAGGTATTAGAGAAATGACTCCCCCATTCTCTACTTGTTTTTTTTTTTTACAAATAAAAATGCTTTGAATGAATTGCTTTAGTAACAGTTTGTAGGAAGATAAACATTTGGTTATAGGAGATCAGAAATAAATAAACCATCTCTGATAGGCAGTAAACCCTTTGGTAAGAAAATCATGTGCTCCTGAATTGAACTAAATCACATTGGAAGACATGTATAGAGAATCATGTTATCTAGTTTTGAAACACAGACTCATATGTTACTTGGAAACACATCGAAGTTCTGGCTTGTTGCCTTACTAGTTAAGAGCTATGGTGGCACAGTGGTTAGAATGCAGTATTGCAGGATAATTCTTTCAACTGCCAGCAGTTTGATTCTCACTGGCTCAAGATTGACTCAGCCTTCCATCCTCCTGAGGTCAGTAAAATAGGACCCAGATTGTTGGGGGCAATAGGTTGACTCTGTAAACCTTTTAGAGAGGGCTGTAAAGCACTGTGAATCGGTACAATAGGTCTAAGCGCTATTGTTATTGGAGTAATGGTTAAGGCATCAGGACAAAAACCAGGAGACTATGAGTTTTAGTCCTGCCTAGAGCACAAAGCTGAGTGACCTGAGTCAGTCACTCTCTTTTGATCCTAAGCAGTAAGCAAGGGCAAATCATTGCCACAAATCCTTACCAAGAAAATTACAGGGACTAATCTAGGCAGTTACCAGGAATTAACCCAGAGTCCAATAAACAAATTTAAAAACAAAACACCAACAAGGGACTTTTAGGACATGCTATAAACAGCAAAGCCACTGTGAGCTTTAGAGTAGGTGGGAAGTTGAAATAAGAGGTTTGTTGTTCTTCATGTAGCCACTGCTGCTATAAGAAATATGACACTACTCTTGAAAATGACAATTGTGTGTCTCATTCTATCTCTGTAAATTGCCACAAAACAACACATCTCTAGGTACCATAAGCACAGATATGAAAACAATTTAAGTATAAATGCAATAATAAGGTTCCAAAATGAAAAATCAGTAAAAACAGAAGAAAAACTCAGTCCCAGATGTGAAATACAGATGTTAAAGTTTAGGAATGGAAGTAAGTGATAGATAGATAGATAGATAGATAGATAGATAGATAGATAGATAGATAGATAGATAGATAGATGATGGATGGATGGATGGATTGAGAGATTCAAAGTACAAGAAGTAAAGGCTTTGAGAAACGACTATCTCAAGCTTGGTTCCTTGGGGAGAAGCTGTAGGTTTATTGTGCCTCTCCACTAATTCCATTTGCAGGCAGAGTTAAAGACTTTGGGAAAACAAGCAGAGGTGGGTTACCAATATTTTTACAACTGGTTTGGGTGCACTCCTGCGTGTGTGCGCCTTTTCTGTGCATGTGCAGAAGCATCCGGCAGGTGGGTGGAGCCTCCCGCTGCTGCTACTTCTGGATTGGCCGATCTGGGCTGAACTGGCAGCAACCCACCTCTGAAAACAAGACTTTGGATAAAGTGGGACAGATGACTTAGTGGTTCCTCATTCCAATTCTGGAATGTCATCCATTTAAATCTGCTTCCTAAGTTCCGGAGTATCATTTGGTGAGTGGAAAAATTATCCATCCAATAGTTTTCCCCAATGAGCCAGCAGAATTGCAGTCTACTGTATATCCTAGGTCAGTGATGGCTAACCTTTTCCACACCAAGTGCCCAAAGCGCACACCCAACCTCCCAAAATGCAATCCGTGTGTGGCTCCCTTCATGCCCCCCATGCATGCGTGGTAGAGACCCGATGACCAGCTGGCCAGCAGGAAGCATGCACACATGCATGGTAGAGCTGAACTAGGGTGACGGCTTGCATGCCCACAGAGTGGGCGCTGCGTGCCACCTGTGGCACATGTGCCATAGGTTCGCCATCAAGGTCCTAGATGATTCATGTCAACTCTGAAACTTCAGATGCCTTACAAGCCTTCTAGTTTTGGAAAAGGAAAAAAAGACATCTAGGAAGAATTGTGATTGGTGCTTGAAAGGATGGACTCAAGACTGAAATAAAACCGCAGAGAAGGCTGAAAGCACAGAACCTGTAATTATGATCAAGCTGCACTTTTCCTACTCAATAGCTTATTTTGTTATTTGATAGGATAGATCCTCTGATAGCTTATTTCATTATTGAACTGCTCTCTTCGCTTGTCGTAAATAATCATTCACTAACAGAGATGCGGGCTTTAAACAATGAACAAAATTATGCTATTATCATACGGAACAATGCACCTAATATTAATGCTGTACCTATGACCCTCTGTCCAATAAACAAATACGCATCGTGTCTTGTAAATAAAGAGTTTACAAGCATATTTGCCCAATGACAAAGGAAGAATGCAAAATATTCTGGATGAAGAGAAAGAAAACAAAGTGGCAGTGTGTTTTGTTAGAGGAAAGACTTCCTTTTTTGTGGGATGGGAACAGGACTGGATTGAAGCTAACTGATGCCTTACGCCAGGGTGTCCAACCTTGGCAGATTGAAGACTTGTGGACTTCAAATCCCTGAATTCCTCAGCCAGCATGCTAACCCTAACCCCTAGCCCTAACCTCTAACCCTAACCCCTAACCTAAGCACAGCCTGACAAAGGTGTACCTTGATAGAAGCCAACCTCTCATGCCATGAGTTAGACACAGATATGATATAGTATAGTATAGTATAACCTTTATTGTCATTATACATCATGTAAACAATGAAATTGATTTTAGCCTCACTGGTGCAATCAATGACAAAAAATACAAACAACATAAATCCTATAAAGAATAATCACAACGCAAGTAATTAGGGGGAAAGAAAAAAGAAAAAGAAAGAAATAGAAAAACTAGTCATACGTTTCCACATGTGCGTGGAGTGATTGTGGTTGTATTTTAGAGTCTGACAGCCCAAGGATAGAAACTATTTTTAAACCTATTTGTTTGGCTGGCTATACTTCGATGCCTTCTGCCTGATGGTAGAAGTGCAAAGAGACACTGACCAGGGTGTGAATCATCTCTGAGTATCTTCCTTACTCTGCTAAAGCAGCGAGATCTGTGCGATGTCATCCAGTGGTGTCAGAGGGCAACCAATGGTTTCTTGTGCCGAATTGATCACTCTCTATATAGTGCCTTCCTGTTCTCAGCAGTTAAACCAGCATACCATACTGTAATACAATATGTGAGGACACTTTCTATCGTGGACCTGGTGACATCTTCAAACCAAGCTTTTAGGCACTCTTCATGCCACAGATAATATTTTTAATAATATAGGTTAATGTCTAGCTTGGAGGATAAGGACAATTACAAAACAAATTATTAAAGACAAGTGCAAAATAGTTAAGGGCATGATAACTAAGGGGAAAACTCTGTAATGCTGACCTTCCACCAGCGTTCGAATCTGGTGCTCAGTTTCCTTAATGGATAATTACAGCTAGATAGGAACAAATAGAAGTACATTTTGCACTTCTTCATTCAGTAGGTGAGGGTTATTTGTCTAAAAAAGTATATGTGGTAAAACACATGCAGATGTCCTGTTTGCCATGGCATGAAGTTGCCACCGTGTTTGAAGAGGACATGTATAGAAACTGAAGGCAGCCTGAAGTTTGTTTTCTGTGGCATTCTTTTCTTATTTTCCCAAAATAAACCTTTCCCAAGAAGACAATCCAGTTACTATGCAGGGAGAGCATTGAGTTGATGTAATCAGGACTTATGATTTTGCTTGGCTGTAATGAGCCCAGATGTTCTGCTCTGGGACAGTTTCCTCTTCATGAGCCCTAGGCCTATTTTGGCTGCAGCTGCAAAAGAGATTAGACACTTTACAAGTAGTCCTCAATTTACAACAGTTCATTTACTGACCGTTAAAAGTTACAACAGCATTGAAAATTTTGACTTATGATCATTTTCCAGTTACAATTTTTTGCAGCATCCCCAACAAAATTTAGATGCTTGGCAACTGGTTCATATTTATGACCCTTGCTGTGTCCCAAGATCCTGGGACCCCTTTTTGCGACCATCTGACAAATAAAGCCAATGGGGAACCGAAAGCGAGATTCAGTTAACAATGGGATTACTAACTTATCAACTGCAGCGATTAATTTAACAACTGTAGCAAGAAAAGTCATAAAATAGGGTTAAACTCACTTAACAAATGTCTTACTAAACAACAGAAAAAAAGAGAAAATTGTGGTCATAAGTTGAGGACTACCTGACTTTGTACACTTTTTGGAGGGAAGTAGATATGGAATGGTGGGAATGGGACATGATTGCACGGAGTTCCTATGCAAGATTAGATTTAGATTTCAGTTGCTTCTGAGAAATTTTACTTCAGTTTGGTTACATCCAATATCCTAAATCTATACAGTTTGGATTAATCTTAAAATCTCATCTATATTTCAATATCTTCTAGGCACTACCAGAGGTGGTATTCAGCAGGTTCTTACCAGTGGTGGAAATTTTGAGTGGTTTGGAGAACCGGTAAATACCACCTCTGACTGGCCCCGCCCCCATCTATTCTCTGCCTCCCGAGTCCCAGCTGATCAGGAGGAAATGGGGATTTTGCAGTAACCTTCCCCTGCCACACCCACCCAGCCACGCCCACCAAGACATACCACGCCCACAGAATCAGTAGTAAAAAAAATTGAATCCCACCACTGGGCACTATATATGAGTGCTGTCTAACACATCTTGACAGCATCCATTTGGGAAATCTGCCAAGAATTGAAGAACTTTCTGTGAAACATTAATCTGAAGAACAATAATATTGCAATGAAAGGCAACATGTAAACTAGGTGATGAAGGTTTTCTTCAATACCTTTCGTAGGAACTATGGCAAAATCCCATGCATGTTCTGATGTACAGGAGCCATGGTAGAATGCAGTATTGTAAGCTAACTGCTGACTGCCAGCAGTTTGATCCTGACTGGCTCCCGGTTGACTCAGCCTTCCATCCTTCTGAGGTGGGTAACATGAGGGCTCAGATTGTTGGGGGCAATAGGCTGACTCTGTAAACCTCTTAGAGAGGGCTGTAAAACACTATGAAGTGGTATAAGCCCAGGTGCTATGGCTATTGCTACATATAGCTCTGGCATGTATCCATCCCATCACTTTTGATTCAATGGGAGAAGCAATTCTATGTTTATTGCTACACAAGACAAAAACCCTACTAGCTGGGAGGATTATTAGTGCACATCTGGAACTGCCATATCTGCTCCAAGGTTTTTGGGGAGAGGATAGTAAAAATAGGATATAATGGTTAATCTTTGTGTCATTTTTGTAAGCTAAATATTACGGTAGTTCCCATCCTGTGGCATGTTAGCTAGTTGACTGTTTCCCCATCTCATACCAAAAGGTTTTAATTGTTTATTGGTAGAAACAAATTGTCATTAACTGGCAGGACCAAGGATATTCAAAGACTTGTATTATGGTTTTTTAAAAAGCCGCTATTGGTAGAAAACAAATGCTTTTTGCAATTGCATTACTTTTGTTTGCATCTTTCCCTTGGGTTTCTGCAAAGCTCGTTGACATCATGCCAACAATAATTCTCCTTTCACCTTTGTCCATTTTCTAGGCCAAATGAAGAAATCTGTTATTCTCTGGACCTATTTGCAGTAAGCTCATCTTCCTTGTCCCCTTCATCAGAAAGCTGCAAAACTTTTATATTTCAAGCTTATATTAGTCAACTGTCTGTCACAGTATTTGCAGCACACACACTGTATGTGTGTGTGTGTGTGTTCATTTAGCAAACACTTGGGGACATGATCTAAAGATGTTGCATGTGACAGAAGAGTGGAACGTTCAGTAGCAGCGTCAATCCTTAATCATGCTTGCGTTTTTGCAAAATGCTAGCATATGGGTGTGCACATGGTGGTTGAGCTGGAGAGCCATGCACACCCCATAATTAGAAGGACACATAATTTTAAAACCATTTGCTTGATATTTACTAGCCTCTCCAAAATGTCTGCTAGATGCAAATGTGAGATTGGAAGGGAAGGGGGGGGGGAAGGAGGGAGGGAAGAGAAAGAACAGGAACAAAGCTCTAAAACAGTAAAAGATCTACTGCCATTTGCTGCAGAAACGTTTTTTTTTTAAAGAAGGGATTTTGAAATTGTTATTACAAATTGCTTGGGAAAGTGCAATGGCCCTGAAAGTATCAAAGAAGATAAATCATTGTAAAAAGGCGGAGCATTTGAAAGAAAGATACCTATCTTTCTCTGGAGTTTTGGTAGTCTAATCCTCTGGATTTTGTAGGTGAGCTGATTGGGATGATTGCAATAATCTTACAGGAAGGAATAAAATTCTGGATTTTAATAAAGATTTTTTGTTCTGCATTTATGCACTGTTTGCATTGAAACCACAGTATTATGTTTTGTTCAAATGTCCTTGCTTTCTAAGAGGTTACTGATTTCTTTTTGTGTTTCTTCTATCATCCCATTTCTTTTCTTTCCCCAAGTAAGCTATAAACACTAAAGGTTTGTATACTGTGTATACTATATAGTGTTGGTAAAGAGGCACATTTAGGAATCAGGCAAGTTTGCCAACGAAAGATCCTCATTGAAAGTGCTCGATTAAAGTCAAGAGATATTTTGTAAGCATAACATCCTTCTCAAATTTTATGAACAACGTGCAATGAAAAATGAATCATGCTGCCATCTCCCATACGTTTACACATCAATCTGAAGGTCAAAAGATGTGGCATAGTACCAGATTAGTTGTGGGGCTCCCTTTTCACAAGAAAGCCTGCCCATCCCACACACTCCCATTTAGAAGGCATGCTCCAGATTTCTTCTTTTAAACCTAGTTATTTTATGGCACCTAAGAAATGTGCCTTTTCTGTGTCTATCTCTGATAGAAAAAGCTCTTTCCCACACCCAATATATGATGGGCCCAGGGGTGGGATTCAGCTGGTTCGGATCAGTTTGGGTGAAGTTCCAGTGAGCAGTTACCCCCCCCCCCTGCCCTTTCCTGTTCTATATTTCCCTGTATTTTAGCTCAGCTGATTCATGCGGCATAGTGTTTTGCCACGCATCAGCTGTTTTACTCACCAATGCTGACATAGAAGGTAAGTTTTTAAACTTAAAATGGGTGGGTGCATTAGGTGCAAAGTTTTTTGTTAGACACACGCACATGCAAAGCGTGCATGCTCCCTCGCTAAACCAGTTGTTAAACTGGATGCATCCCACTACTGGATGGGCCCCAATTCTTATCAGCTTTAGGAAATCCATTAAGATTTGGATTTTCTCCCAGGCATTAGGGACCAGTTATGTGGAGTCCTCTTTGGGCAAAATGTTTTGTATCTTATATTTGGATATTGCATATGTTTCAATATTATGAGTTTATGATTTCTTTTTGGTTGTTGTGTGCCACTCAGAGTCATGTTGTTTGAGTTGGGTGCCCTTTCAAGTTACTTAATACGTAAATCATAAATAAAGATGTGGTTTTCCCATAGTTGCAGCTAAATTGTATATGTCTTAAAACTGTGAGTGTCTTTTGGACACTCTGTTTTAGGGAGCGAAGGTCCCCTTCAAACTAGTCACTCAAAGTATTCAGGCAGAATCACACCTCCAAGAGCTCGATGTTGCATCTCCCTTTCCTCTGGCATAGACATAATCTGAAAAGCATTTTTATACAACATATTCTAGTGGCATTGCCTTCATATCCCATCTCCAGACCACAGTTAAGGCAACTGTTCCAAATTTAAAGTAGATATTCCTTTTTTCTACCTTTTCACTGATGAGGTGGTCCAGGGCTAAGATCTGCCCTGCTCTCATTGGCCACTTTAATTTGCTGCAGCCCCTCTACCCTAGCCCCTCTTCTTCCCCTCCCATCAATGGGCACTGCAGTCCGTGACTATTTGGGCCTGGACTGCAAAAGAAATTGGACATTCCGCCTTCTATCTCATCGTTCCTATCACCCATCTCCTCCCACTTATGACTGCATGACTGTAACTTTGTTGCTTGTATCCTTATATTGATATTGTTTCCTGATTGCTTATTTGTACCCTATGACTATCATTAAGTGTTGTACCTTATGATTCTTGCTGAATGTATCTTGTCTTTTTATGTACATGAGAGAATATGAACCACAGACAAATTCTTTGTGTGTCCAATCACACTTGGCCAATAAAGAATTCTATTCTATTCTATTCTATTCTATTCTATTCTATTCTATTCTATTCTATTCTATTCTAAGAAAGATAATTTTCTCATTTCAAAAAAGATGTTGACGCATTCTCAGTGATGGAGTGGTCTATTTATGTACTTATTCAGCTACATGGTGGCCAAGGGGTATTTGTAAATTGTTTCCTTTCATGGAAGAGTGATCTGCTAGGTGGCGGAGATAGCCTCCATGATTTACAATCCATTAATTAAAAGGGAAAGTTTTCCCAGGAATGCTATTTATCTTCAAGAATAAGCAACCAGAGATACTTCAGAAAGATGGAATAATAGAATTGTAACAGAAACTAACAACAGCAGCATCCTTTACAAAATAAGTTAAAAAAAACACCAGGTGTTGGAGTTGTTGTTTTTGACAATTTTGAGTTAGAATTCCTCAAACATCCTGAGAATAAGACAAAAATAAAACAACCCCAGAAACCCCTTTTGTAACATAAAATATTTTTTTTTTGAGAAACTACAAGGCAGATTTTGACAGAGCATTGCTTGTAACAGTGAATTTCCTTATTTTCAAACCCAGGGTCCCTGCAAAGCTTTGATTGTCCTGCTGTCTTCCACATCAAATACAGCTGCGGAGCATTTTGATGAACGGAGAAGTCAGGCTAGAAACGTTCTCTAAAGCTGGCCAAAGTTTTCAGGGATAATTGCCTGTATTAAAAATGCGCTTGACGTGACTTTAGTAAGCTACGAAGACCCTGCCTTCCATTGCTGCACGTTGGGAGCAATCTGGAGCCTTTGCAAATGGCCTTGCAGATGTTGGTCTTTGACATTAAGGGGACAGTCCTTCCTTTTATCCTAATTTCTTTGAAAAGTGCGCCTGTCGTATGGGAATCCTTCAAACCTGATCCGCAGGCCACTGAAGCTAATTACGATGTTTCTCTTAGTTTAAACAGGCCCGAAATTACTCCTTAGTGTTACAGCAGTTCCAAGTGCTACTGTTTACTTTCTTGAAATAGGTCTCAGGGGATCCTAATTAGGCAGCATTTGCATATTGCTTTCGTCATGACAAATGCGCTGCCAGTGCAGATCTTTCTTTACAGGGGGGAAAAAATGATAATGATCATAATTTATAGCACATCCCTTTGTATGCAAATATAGGTTACTACATACTTACTTTCATCTTGGTTGTGATGCTTGCTAATTTTGGAGTGACCTGTCACGTTGCATGGGAAACTCGTAACAAGCATATAACAGGGCATAATTTTTTTCTGGCTTTAATTCGAAAGGAAGGAAGCTGATCAGAGAAATTGAAATCTCTAATATAAAATTGGTTTCAATGACAAAACTATTTCTGGATTTGGCTTTTATGAATTTTAACATGCATCAAACTCAACTGAACCAAGCTGAACCATTTTATATAAGCCCAATGTGAAAAGAAATACTGCTAGGAAAAAGATCTATAAGTCTTGCGGATCCCCATAACAGTAACCCAATTCCAGCTTTCCTTGCAGAGTTGCTCCATGCCAGTGATGTGCAGTCAGGGGAGGCAGGGGAGGCAGAGCCTTACCGCTCTCATCAGGAAAAGAAAAAAAATATATCCCCTTTTCTCTTTCATGTCTTTCTTGCACGTGCAAGCAAAATACCCCAGGATCATGGTGGCGGGGACAGCAACTCCTTCCGCTGCGCTGCGGAGAAGAGCCACAGAAAGGAGGGGAATGGGACCACGTGTGCAGGAGGCTCCTCAGCGCCAGCCTCAGATCAGTGCAGCCACGGTCCCCTTCATGTTGGCTCAGGAAGGAGGGGAATGGGACCACGTGTGCAGGGGAAGGGGACCGCGGCTCGCGCTGATCTGAGGCTGGCGCTGAGGAGCCTCCTGCACACGTGGTCCCATTCCCCTCCTTCCTGAGTCAACATGAAGGGCTGCCTCCTGCAAACGTGGTCCCATTCCCCTCCTTCCTGTGGCTCTTCTCCACAGCGCAGCGGAAGGAGTTGCTGTCCCCGCCACCGTGATCCTGGGGTATTTTGCTTGCACGCTTGCAAAGATCAAAGTTGTCACAGTCCTCCCTTCATGATGATCATTTGATGACGTCACCAGCCTCACCAGCCCTAAACCTCACCGCACGTAACTGCTTCATGCTATGAAATTTGCAAGCTAGGACATCAATTTTAATTCAAAATCTGCTGGATATTTAGTTTTTCTAATGTTTGCATTTCTACCCAAAAGGACCTGGTAAGGTGTTGCAAATTCAGAGACAGCTTTGTTGAGGGGTGATGTCATCGGGAATCACAAAAAGGATAGAGATGGACAGCATAATACATACATTACATATATAACTTTGTCTCAGGCTGGATCTCCCTAAATGAGGGTTGGCTTGGAATCACACAGTTTGAGAGATTATCCATAAATCCCTCACATTTCACTAGACAGAATATTTTGAATTTTAGGTAAGAACTGCTTTGGCCCACTAGTGTAGCTGGTGGCAGATTCAGATAGTGAGGAGGTTGGGGAGGAACATGGGCCAGTCCTGGAGTCTGGGGAAGGCTCTGACAAGTGCTCTGCATCAGAGGCAGAGATGGGGCCAGGGCCATCTGACAGTTATCAGATACCTTCAGAGTCAGAGATAAATGGGGCAGAAGAACATCTGGAACCTGTTCCCAATGTGTGCATGCGCAGAGCTGCCAGAGCTGCCAGGAGAGGGGAGCAGTTAATGTGAGAGGGGGGTGAATGTGGCCAGCACATGACGCATCTGGACCAGGGGTTGCGAGTTTGACCCCCCTGTTGTGCCATCCCTCTCTTCATAGATGCTAATGGCCTTTAGTTTTAGGCATCACATCATTCTAGAATGTAGTCCTTGATGGATAACTGTCATGGAGCCTGTCCTTTCTAGTTGTTTACCATACCGTCATCAAATGGATCAATCGTATTTTTTATATACGACTTTTATTGTTTTTCAATGTATAAACTACAAAGAAAAATAGGAAATTAATGGAAGAAAAAGAACGGGGGCAAGAAAAGATGAGGTACAAGGGAAGAAAGAAAAAAGCCATTGACTTCTGACTCTCTTTAGCATAATAAAAGATAACATTACAACCTCGACTTCTTACTTTGACACATTTGTATATAAGTAGCCATTTCTATAACAACAAATCTATCTAATTTGCAAAACCAAAGTCAACGTTTCATTTTTTTTCACCACAAGCCCCAAATCCAGAAATGATATCCAAATAAACAACATAAATATATTCTCCCTTTTGAACGGAACAATCAATTTAACCATTACTGCTATGTCTTCCTTGCTGCTGAAATAGTATGTATTTCTATTTGCACTGAATAATCTTTATAAACATCACATTGGTCAATCATGTGACTGCCTTGATTTTGCAACCTTTTTTTTGTAGCAGTCATTAAGTGAACCAATGGGTAGGTGCATTTTTACTGAGAAACGTAAGTGTCAGTTTTCCGCAAAAGCATTGTAAAACTCAGTCATGTGACTGCAGGAAGCTGCAAAGGTGACCATATTGCTGAGCACTCAAAGTTCGGTCACATGACTAATGAGTGGGTCCAATGATCAGAATCCGGCTCATAGGTTCCCTTTTTCAGATGAGTTATAACTTTGAAAGTATGTTAAGTGACCCCCCTACGTTAAGCACTACCTGTAACCCTTCTAGCAAAAATATGATACGTTTTCAGTTTAATTTCTTCTACTAAAACTATTTTATGTCTGATTTATTCCTTCTACTTTACAAATTCAGTTTATGTTTGTTTTATGTTGTTTGAATTTCTTGACAGCCGAATTTCTTCTAATTATGAATAGACCCAATTCATCTCGTAGGTCTACCCAGAGCCTTATATTATCTTTTACGTGTTATTTTTTTTATGGGAGATGCTTTTATGTTGCAAGCTATGATTTGAACAGCTCTCTAATTTTATCTCTTCCACCAGTGAATGTTTTTGAATGATAATAACGAATTAATAAGGTACGATTCTAGCTAGTTTTTTCCTCAGATGGGTTTATCTCCCAAAGGAGTGCATTTGTGATTTTCTTTTCATTCTTTAAAAAAAAAACACTGTAGTGCCAGGAGGTGCTGCTATTCATTTCCGCCGCCCCCTTTCTCCCCTCTCCCCACCTTTCAGCCCACCAGAAAAGGAACATACGTAGGTTATGGGAACTGTAACTCTGAACATATTTTGAGGCTAAGACGGCAGGCAGACATTTGAAGGTGTTGGAAGGCGATGAGGTCTTACAAGCAAGTGACCTATATAAGGTTAACGCCTTGATATAGCCTCTTTATCAGAAGGGTGTGGAAGAATTCTCTCCCCCCCCCCACACACATTTTTGTTTTTGGCATGGGATTAAATGTGGGAACAAAAAAGAAGCCAACTGCTTTCATTCCCAGTTTGAACTTCCGCAAAATTAAACAGTGGGAATACCGTACTGTCATTTTGCTGCCAAGAGCTGGGAGCTAGATTTGAGGTGGGGTTTTTTAAAGGTACATTTCAAAGATGGGAATAGAGCAGTGATGGGATTAAAAATGTTTTACTACCGGTTCTGTGGGTGTGGCTTGGTGGGCGTGGTGTGTCTTGGTGGGTGTGGTAGAAGGATATTGTAAAATTTCCATTCCTTCCCCTCTCCAGGGAAATCCCCATTTCCTTCTGATCCGCTGGGACTCGGGAAGCAGAGAATAGATGGGGCGGGGCCAGTCAGAGGTGGCATTTACCAGTTCTCTGAACTACTCAAAATTTTTGCTACCGGTTCTCCAGAACTGGTCAGAACCTGATGAATACCACCTCTGGAGGGGAGGTAATTTGCCCCCCTTCTCGAGCTCATATTTTGGAAAACAAAAGGAGGGAGGGGGAAGAACCTCCTGCATCCCAAATCAGTTATTTTGCCCATAGATTTTGCAATCTAAAATACTGGTGGGGCCAAGAAAGGGTTTGGGACTGAATGTGGTTTGTGAGCTACAGTTTGAGATTCTCTGGAGTCTCTGTTTTAGCTTTTAGTTCACCCCAGAAGCATTTAATGGTTTAAAAACATACACACTCACAACATGCCCTAATGAAAGTTTGGAACAGAGTTTCTTTTCTTCCTGCCAGTCAACCGGGAATTATAGCCTTGGAATTTTATGGAGTGGGAAAATCCAAAACATCTTTGTAGATGATGGTATGGAGGCCTGCAAGGGAAACTATATAATAACTTAGAGGCTTATGGTATGCCAGTGCCTTGCTCATCGATATAATCCACCAAGAATTAGTCCTGACATATTACTGTTATAGGATTAATTATAGGAGTTTATTTAAAATGCAATCTTGCAAACCTGTACCTTTCTGTTTTTGAAGATTTGCTCCGGATTTCTCAGAGATCTGCTTTCCAGCCCCAATGCTGTTATATTGATAGGGTTATAGGGTATTGATAGAAGTTTGGGTAAGTTTGTCTGTTTGGCTCTCTGGTTGACTGTCAGTCAATCAATCAGTCAATCAAGCAATCAACCAATCAATCATCTCTGGTCAACATGCAATAAACAATTGTTTAAAACACTTAACAAGTTTTAGTTCTCTCACTTCTGAAATTACTTAGACTCTGGCGGGCTTTTCATCAAGTAAAACTCTCTTCATCAGGTATTATAGGCAGATGGCTTTTAAGAAAAGCAAGCGATTCCTTGGTACATAAGACATACCCTAAACAATTTTAATCAAGGTCTTGTGAAATATTTAATGACAGTTCATTTGCCACAATGAAAATCAGCGCCTCAAAAGGAAGAATCTTGCATTGTTGGTGGATCTAATTTCATTTGCAGTACAGGTAGTCTTCGAATTACAACCACAATTGAGCCCCAAATTTATGTTGTTAAGTGAAACATTTGTTAAGTGGGTTTTGCCTCCTTCTACCACCTTTCTTCCCACATTTGTTAAGTGAAACACTGAAATTGTTCAGTTAGTAACATGCTTGTGAAGTGAATCTGGCTTCTCCATTGACTTTGCTTACCAGAAAGTCACAAAAGGGGAACACATGACCCAGCGATACTGCGACCGTCATAAATATGAACCAGTTGCCAAGGATCTGAATTTTGATCACGTGACCAAGGGGATGCTGCATTGGTCATGAGGATGAAAAACGGTCATAACTCACTTTTTTCAGTGGTGTTGTAGGTTTTGAACGGTCACTAAATGAACTGTTGTAAGTCGAGGATTACCTGCATTTCTGGAGTGCCCAATGTGTCTGCCCATAACTGTGGCTTTTATTTCTGATAGACTTTATCAAATCAGATCACCCAGGAAGCAGATGTCTTGCACATAACAAAATGTACTTCCGTAATTGCTATATGTGTATACTTTTTTTTTAAGGATATATGTTAAAATTATTAATATGAAAGATGTTTATTCAAATGAAGCTACCAACATTATCAACATTAAATGGAGCCTGCTCAGACGCTGAAATACACCATGCAAGTGAGATGAAGAGAGTGGAAGAGAGAAAGGAGACAAGAGGAGGAACAGAGGGGTTAGGGGAGAGGAGGGGGGAAGAGAAGGAGTGGAAAGAGGAGAGAGGAGAATGAGAGAGGAAGGGGAAGTAGAGAAGAGAAGGATGATAGAGGGAAGAAAGGAGGTAGGGAGGAGGAGAGAGGGAGAAGAGGCAAGAAAGCGATGGATAGAGTATAAATATGGTATATGGAAAGCAGAAGAGCAAATGAAATAAGATGAATTGATATAACATTGAATAATACAAAATAGTGTTGGTCATGATGTAATGGCATACATGTGGTTATTTGTATGAAAATAAAAAAATAAAACAAAACGTACTTCCGGATTCTGAACTGGTATCAGAGAAGAAACTCCTCATCCTTGCTATCCTTGTCTGTGGCTGAAGTTGACTGATACTTTTTCGCTTAAAGGAATGTGACTGTTTCAAAGCCAAAGCCTCCCTTAGTTATTGTTTTTGAAAGCCCAGTGGTGTTAACATCACAAAGACGCTGGAACATGAGGCTTTAGCAGCAATTAGTGGCATGAGCTGTTGTTTAGTGTTGTTCTCACACAATAGCGAAAGGTTGCCACTGCTACAGCTGTGGCTCCTTTCAATCTCCAGCTGCAGATATATAATCAATCATTCTGTGAACCGCAAAGGCCTGTCCTCTATAACCATAAACGATTTTCATGTGCAAATATTAGCTTACTCAAAACCCTACCCACATCTGTGAACCCACCACCATTTTAATCATAATCTGTATAAGAGCACTTGCCTTCCTATTTTTAAACAGCAGAACGAAGCAGGACTTTCTAATAAGGATCAACAAATGCAAGTGTTTTTTTTTTCCTAGTCTCAACAGCAAAAGGTATCCCAAACCACCAAATTTTCCTTGCTCTTCTGATATATGTCCTTTTTCTTCTTCTAAGCAACATAGTTAATTACATGTTTTGTATGTTTGATGATTGAAAGTTTACACATGTCGCTTTTTGGTACCTTAAATCCTTCTAAGTCTTTTGCAAATGTTGAAATGAATTATCCCAAATCTTTATTAAAGTTCATACAATGCATTGTTGCTGGAAGTGATAGATTAAAATTACAAAGATGAAGGTTCAGGCTAGACATTGGGACAGTATGAGCTGTAATGACTGCAAGAGACCACAACATGAAATGGTGAGCTCTCATTTAGTAGAATTATTCAGGCAGAGCCTAGATCAGGGATGTCAAACTCAAGGCCCCGGGGCCGGGATATATGTATGTTTGTGGGTGTGGGGAGAGAGGGAGATAGAGAAGGAGGCAGGCAGGCAGGGAGAGAGGAGGGAGAGGGAGAGAGAGAAATAGAGTGAGGGAGGGAGAGAGAGAAAGAGAAAAAGAGAGGGGGAGGGAGGGAGAGGAAGAGAGAGGGAGGCAGGGAGAGGGAAGGATAGGGAGAGAGAAATAGAGAGAGGGAGGGAGGGAGAGAGAGAGAAAGAGAGAGGGTGGGAGAGAGAGGAAGGGGGAGGGGGAGAGGGGGAGAGTGTGTGTGTGTGAGAGAGAGAGAGAGAGAGAGAGAGAGAGAGAGAGAGAGAGAGAGAGAGAGAGAGAGAGAGAGAGAGAGAGAGAGAGAGAGAGAGAGAGAGAGAGAGAGAAAATGTGCAAACATTCTCTGCTTGATATAATATCCTATAAATGATAAAAGATCCAGAGGCATCTGCAGAATCTAATGACTCTGTCACAATGATGAAATCAGCATTTCAAGCTCCTCCCCTTCTGTGTGTGAATACAATGTCCCAATGGTGCAATACTTATAACATCTGACACCTGCCCTGAAGATCTGATTTGGAGACAAGATTAGATCTAAATAGCTAGAAATTTACCTTTAGTATGGTAAATATAAACAGCAAGTGCCCTAATTGTGTATTAAAAGGAACATGCATAGACTTTGTTTGTTAATTAGCTTCAGTCAATTTGTTGATGTTGCTTTACTGCTATTGAAAGATAACTGGTCATAATATTTTTTTTTAAAAAAAAGCTGACTTCAAATATATTACTAGTTTTTCCAACTATAGGTAGTCCTCAACTTATGACCACAGTGAAGCCTAAAATTTCAGTTGTTAAGTGAGACATTTGTTAAGTCAGTTTCCCCCCATTTTGCAACCTTTATTGTCACATTTGTTAAGTGAATCATTGCAGTTAACTTAGCAACACGGTTGTTAAGTGAATCTGGTTTCCCCATTGTCAGAAGGTCACAAAAGGGGATCACATGACCTTGGGAGACAGCAACGGTCATAAATATGAACCAGTTGCCAAGCATTTGAATTTTGATCACATTTGATTATGGGAATTCTGTAAAGGTCATAACTGTGAAAAACGGTCATAAGTCACTTTTTTCAGTGCTGTTGTAACTTCGAATGGTCACTAAATGAACTGTTGAAAGTCGAGGACTATCTGCATTTTATTTTTGCTCCTATTTTTTGTACTTCTGCTTGGTTGTGGTTGCAGTAAAAAAACCATTTTTTTGGTTTGTGATTCTGTTAATTTACGTGAAGGAAGCCTCATTAAAGTACTTGCGGAGGAAATACCGCCTATGTAGGATGAGACAAAGCAAATTTATAGCCTCCTGAAAGGGAATATTAAAACTTGTTTCGAATACGACCTTATACTTCATGGGCTTTAAATATAGAATGTGACTTACATAAATATGAAGGATGAATATAGTCTGAAAGAGCAACACAAAAGGGAGGGAAAAGCCATGGGGAGAGCCATTCATCTTTTCTCCATTTCCCCGATTCAATTTGTTTATTTTTTTTTCTTTCCTCCTTTTGGTTTCAGTGAAAAAAGAAAAACAATGCCAGTCCCAGTGCAGATATGAAAGTGAAGGGGATGAGTCAGGAATAGTTTCTCCTTATTTATTCAATGAAACCATTTTAAATTTTTTTTAATCCGGGGAGAATTGCAAACGATAACATGTTTTTTTTTCCTTTTAGAAGGAGGTATAAAATATTTATTCACGTAGTAAAGTCCTTTATTTCCTCCAAATGATTTCTAACCTCTTCAGAAGGAAAACCTTTTTTTTTAAACCCAGGACCATAGCAAAAGTTTGTTTGGCGACACCGAGATCAAATCCAGAAACAAATGAACAACTATAAAAGAGCAGAGAAGTTTCTATCGAGCTGCGCGATCCCTTCAGTTTGTACTTTTTAAAAGTTAACCAAAATAAGGCAGAAACTAATAATAGTGAATATACTCAGTAACATATCATAGTTCATATAATTAGACAGTGAAACTGATTGGACCAAGTTTCTTTCATGTGACAAAATCATTATTTTTCAACGTGAATATTGAAGGGAAGAAAAGAGCTTACTGTGGAACACAGCCGAGCTAAAATGCTTAACAGCAATAATGAAGGTAATCCTCATTTAATAACTACTCATTCAGCAACTATTTAAAGTTATGGCCATGCTGAATGGGTGGTACCGTACTTATGATTGGTCCTTGAAGTTCTGACCAGCCTAGCATCTCTGAGTTCACATGATTATAATTGGTGTACGTAGCAACTGACTTGCATTTATGAAGCTTACAGCATCCCACGATTACCCAATCACCATTTGTGACCTTCTCACAAGCAAGGTCATTGGAAAACCAGCAGGAAAAGTTGTACATTGTTTTGGTACCATTTACACTCCTCCTCAATCTGGTGGCATCCACTCCTGGTCTGGGTACATGCCTCACTAACCACCTGCAAACACACAACCCTGTAAGAGAAGATCTGGCAGAGCTGGAGGGTAAATCTAAGGATGTCATGAGCGTAGAATCATTGCTTTTCCGCAAAAGCACTTCAAGTCCAACCCTTCCTGAATTCCATTGAGCTTATCTGGTGCCAATTTAGCACTGCATTTCAGTCGACTAAATTCTTCTGCATAGGCTTGACTAAATCTTCCAACCTTAAGAATGGTGCTTTCAGATGAGACCAGTCTATCAGGGCAACCTGGTCTACCCAACTATGGGACAGAGCATACCAGTGGTGGGTTGCTGACGATTTGGACCGGTTCAGGTGAACCGCTAGTTCCAACTATCGGCTGGCCCTGCCCACCTGCCCCCACCTTATCCTGTCCTATATTGCCTTCTTTCTGGCTCAGCTGATTTGCGTGGCACAACTGATTTCCGTGCCTCTGCTGTTCTACTTACTAGGGTGCCTTAGAAGGTAAGCAGCTGAGCTTCAAATTGCTGTATTTTGAATGCATAAGCTCATTAGGCATGCACAAAGTGCACAATCACCGAACCGGTTGTTAAATCGGTTGCAAACCACCACTGGAACATACTGCTTCCGCTGTAGGTAAAATATAAATTTAACACTTAAGAATGGTGCTGATTCTTTGTTGCAGAATCCAATCTGGGTTGGTTACTGGGACCAGAGGTTTTGTCTTTTGAGCTTCCAGCCACCACATAACTATACCCACAATAGCCCAAAGCACACACCCTGCCAGAGATAAGTTCCCTGAGGATGGGCTCCAGCACGAGTCCAAAACCTCAGAAGACAAAACCTCTGGTCCTGGTGACCAATCCAGATTCAATCTTGCAACATTATCCTGTGACACAGATGTTCACCTTCACTCCTAATTCTTTTTTATTTTTCAAAAGTCACTTCCTACTGTCACGACAAAAAGAAATTTCGTTAAATGCAACAAACAACAGAGGTAATAAGTAAGAAATCCATCAAATATCACTGATATGTGCCCGCTGACTGGTTTTAAACACGGCGGTGTAATTCTTAAAAGAAATTAAATAGAACATGTGCACACATATGAACACATGTGTCTATATTCTTTGACTAGATCATCATCATCTTTGGAAACAGCAACGAAATAATCAAGTAAAGAGAAACAAGTGAGATTGCAGAGTGGTGCCAGTGATTTAGAAGTGACATTGTTTGCTGTGCTTGAAAAGAAAAGGACACCATTTGGCAGTGTGGGGTGCCACTCCAACTGATGATCATTGTGTGAATTGAGCTATAAGGGAAGCTGCCCATTGACCAGCATTGATTGCTTCCACCGACAGGTGCTAATATTCAGAGGGCAAGGCACAGCTGCTGGAACAAGGTCCCCATTATCCTTTTCTGGGTATTCATGTACACTGTGGGATGTTTCCTCTCTGCCGGAGTTAATTTCCAGGCTGTAGATTTGCATCGCTCTCTGCTGAGAGCAACAGAGAGAGGAGCTACAGGATCAGTAGAATGGATCCCTATATTCTTGGCCTATAGTTTGGGTCTCGGACAGTGCTGGGCTGCAAGCTGAGGCTAATTATATGGCATGTTCCAGGCAGGCTATTGCCACGAGGGTGCCATAATTGCTTTAGGGCTGCCAGTAAGAAGACAATGAACACATTTGCTACAATTTTCTCACTGCCCAAGCCCAACCTCTTCAATATTACACTTGGTATTTTTTTTAATTAATATCTTTTTTATCCCACGCTTAATACTTTTATAACAAACACAGGGTGGCAAATATGCCTTCCTCCTGCATTCCCCCCCCCCCAACAACAACAACAACCCTGAGAGGTAAGTTGGGCTGAGACCAGGGGTGGAATTCAGCCAGTTCGGACCAGTTCAGGTTAACCGGTAGTTCCGGCGATCAGTTGGCCCTGCCTACCCACCCCTGCTCTATTCCGTCCTATGTTTCCTTTGTTTGAAACCCAGCTGATCAGCTTGGCAGAGTGGATTTCTGCATCTCAGCTGTTTTACTCACCGAGGCTGCAGAAAAAGCTAAGATTTAGTGCTGATTTCAAATGCAATGTGCGCACGTGCAGCACCTCCTTGGTGCGTGTGAAGCAAACTGGTTGTTACACCAGTTGAATCCCACCACTGGCTGAGAGATAGGCTTAACATCCCTGCAATTATCATGGCTTTAGATCAGTGATGGCAAACCTTTTTTGGCTTGTGTGCCACAAGTGGGGGGGCAGGGGGTCGTGTGTGGGCGTGCCGCACCCATAATGCAATGCACGACCCCCCCCGGTGCGCAAGAGCGCACAACAGGAGCTCCCCCCATTTTTACATGCTTTTTTTGCCCTCCCCAGGCTCCAGAGGCTTTATAGGAGCCTGGGGAGGGTGAAAAGAGCCTCCCCCGCCCTCCCCGGAGGCCCTCCGGAGGCTTCAGGGATCGTCCGGAGGCTTCCCTGAAGCCTTCGGAACACTTAAAACAACCCTCTGAGCAAACCGGAAGTGGTTTGCTCGGAGGGTCATTTTAAACATTCCGAAGGCTTCAGGGACCGTCCGGAGGCTTCCCTGACGCCTTCGAAGCGCTCAAAATGACCCTCCGAGCAAACCGGAAGCACCTTGAGTGCCCTGACAAATGGCTCCGCGTGCCGCCTGTGGCATGCGTGCCATCGGTTTGCCATCACTGCTCTAGATGAACCAAATTGAAAGAATTGGGCATATCTTGGCTGAAGGGCAAAACCCCATCCTTCTAAAAGAAGCGACGTAACTATTTAGATTGTTTAGTGGTTAAATCGTATTTTATTTGCAAAATACCGGTTTGTCTCAAACACGGGGGATTTTGTATCTTCAACATTTAAAATTGCGATATAAAATCATTCAGAAAAAAAAGAATCCCAAAGTTTGCTATTGGTTATTATTCATGTCCTTTATTACAACCCACTTAAATGCAAGAAAGTATGGCAAGCTTTTGAGTTCCTAGAATTCTTAATTGGGCATGATGTTGCAGTAATTAGCAGATGGAAATGAAGAAAAAAAAAGAAATCAACAATTAGGCTTAGCTCTGAAGACTTGGATTCAGCCTGAAAATGGTATTCGCTCTCTGAATGCATTAAATGCAATTAGTGCTGGGTTTTACTTAGTACGGGACAAGGTTGTTCCTGCATTATTTTAAAACACGTGCAAGGCTTCAAGCTCCTTCTAATAATTAATATTTGTTTTCATAAATAATATTACTTGTCCTCTGCATATCCAGATGTTCATGGGCAGGCAGATCAGTAGAGAAAGGCTATATTTAGGCATCTTAGAAAATGCTGCAGTAGTTTGAAAGTTCTTAAAATGTAAATTGCATCCGTTAATATATAATAATAATAATGGAGTTATGAATTAGCTCCTGTTAGGGATATATTTCCCCTTCATTTTTTGATTGGGCTTGGAGCCCAATCTTTATATGTCTAGGATGCTCTCAACTTTACTGGGCCTTCTTTTTCTTGTTAGGATGAGCTTGTCAATCAGAAGGTTGACAGTTCAGTGGTTCGAATCCCTACTGCCATGTAACGGAGTGAGCTCCCGTTACTTGTCCCACCTTCTGCCAACTTAGCAGTTTGAAAGCATGTAAAAATGCAACTAGAAACATAGGAACCACCTTTGGTGGGAAGGTAACAGCGTTCTGTGCGCCTTCGGCTTTTAGTCATGCCAGTCACATGACCACGGAGACGTCTTCAGACAGTGCTGGCTCTTCAGCTTTGAAACAGAGATGAGCACCATCCCCTAGAGTTGGGAATGACTAGCACATATGTGCCAGGTAAACCTTTACCTACCCTTTTCTAGACTAAAGATAAAACTAATCAAATCATCTTTGGCTCTCTTGGCAAAGCTTAGAGAAATTCATTCTAGCAGTATTTGAGGCTCACAAACATTTCAGCTAGCAAAGGAAAACATTAGTGAAGTGTGGATCCTTCAGGCTTCCTTTTACGTGTGCCAAACAACAGTTTTTCCCATGTTGACTCAGTAAAGAATATATATATATATAAAGAATATATAGATATAAAGATGATAGGACAGCTGTGCAAATGGAACAAAACTAAAAAATGGGTAACTCCTATGGAATATGTGGCGCTAAATCCAGGAAAGATATCACTGGGATTGGAGGGAACTTAGTTAGATAAACAATTGGTTACAGTAAATCAAGATGGGAAAATGTCTTGGAAATTCATTTTTAGAAACACTGGCATTGCTTGTCTAACGCTGCTATTTTGAATATCAAATGAACTAGAGTGTGTATGTTAGTTTGTAACATCTCTAAATTATTTGTGTTTAATGTATAAACAGAAAGAGAAGATTGTGTGATTCAGTGGCTACATAATTTAAACAGAAGAATTTATATGAAACAATGATTATTTTGTCTGTTTGTTTGTTTTCCCCACAACAACAATCCTGTGAGGTGAATTAGGATGAGGGAGAGTGATTGGCCTAAAGTCTCATACCACTAGTAAAAAAATGAACAGTGAAAACTGTACAAGATGGTTTACTGATAATATATTCTTCCAGTATTGACTATTAAAATATATAATTCATTTTCAAAAAAAATTCTAATAGAAACTTTCATGTTCTATTAAACATTACTAAACCTCACATTCCCAAAAGGAGACAGCAAACTGGATTTATACACAGTAATAACTGTTTCTCACTGAATCATTTGTAATTCCTCTGTAGAACAAGGGCAAATTAAGTTATGGGAATGTATAATGATGTGAAAAAACAACCTTGTATTTGAAAAACAACTCTGATACTGAATTCAATACAATATGAAAACCAAGTCTGGATTTAAATTCCACACATGGGTTTTACCCTATTCAAAGTCTGGTTTCTGCTAACACAAGATTTAAATATTTAAATTTCTTTATCGTTATTCGTTAAATAAATAGATAATTTTTTGACTGGGAAGAAACAATTTTAATTTTTCATCTTGATTTATAATTTATACTGGCTGTTGAAGTTAATTACCACATATTATTTTGATTTTCAGAGTGATGTTTTAGGTTTAAATAGATGCATAATATATTTTAATTTGTAGAACCAAGCTAATGTTACTTTAAAATACTTTTTAATCTTGTAATACTTCCTTCCTATTTATCTTTTTTCTTTCTTTCTGCTCTTTTTAAGTTTTTAAATGCCTAATACAATGTTAAAAGTGGAATAGATTTTACACAATAACAGTAGGTCAGGTCATGATGAAACCACACCCATATTACCCTCCAAACTTTTAAATGAGAGACCCATCTACTAGAGCGAGTCTATTAGTTTTAACTGTGGCTCATGCCCAGTAAATCCACAGTTCTTGACAATGGGATGGGTTCCAAGTTCTCATAATATAATTTAACATCCTATTTACCCCAATACTTATTAAGAACTTTGATGCATATTAAACAAAAACAATTGGTTTAATTTTATAATTACATTGTGTGTGTGTATGTGTGTGTGTGTGTGTATGTTTCAGCATAACTCTTAAACGCCTTGAGCAATTTCAACCAAACTTGGTAAACAGATGACTTACTCTCTGGAAAAAAATACAACGGGGGTAAGATACCCCCAACACCCCTCAGGGTGTGTGTTCTGTTAAGATGCAGCCTTTTGTACTTTAAAATGGCTTCTACTGTACTTCCGTAAAATGGCTTCTACTGTACAGTGCACTGGAGTTGCCATGGTAACGGCTTCACAGTACTCCGCAAGGGGGCTCCCTCTGGTAAGGGGGAAAATCCAACATTAGAAATTATGTTTGGTCTGGACATTTCTCCCCTATAAATAAATACACGGGCAACGCTGGGTTATCAGCTAGTACAAGATAATTGAGGCCAAACTCATAAACACATTCGATTCAGAGTCATTTCAGGATGGTCTCAGCCAGTGATGGGATTCAGCCAGTTCGCACCTATTCGGGAGAATCGGCTGTTAACTTTCTAAGCAGTTCTGAGAACTGGTTGTTGGAAGAAATCTCATTTTGTTTTTTCCCACTTTACAGGGCTAATCCTGTAAGGAAGGCAGGAAAGAATCATTCTGCTGTCTTTTCTAGCCTAATCTTTATTGCCCTGCTTACAGAAACTGCCTCTCACGTTAACCCTTATTACATTGTAACAGCTAAAGTGAAGGATCTATTGACGTGAGTGATGTTGAATTGGCCACGCCCACACAGTCACATCACCACCGAGCCCTGCCTACCCATCTCGTCATTAGGGCAGAGGACCAGTTGTTAAATTATTTGAATCCCACCCCTGGTCTCAGCCATCCCTCTGGCTTCCTGGCCAGGGCAAAAGATAGATTTTCCAAGCAGGTGCTATGACGGAGAAGACGTGCTTTCTATGTGTCCCTTGATCAGCCACCACCTTCCTTTGGGGCACCAGGAACTGGTTCTGTGGAGAGAGGTTTTTACATGGACAAGCCCAAAAACTATGGAGCAGCATCCCCCGCAAATTACCATATTTCCAGAATATAAAGCCTATTGTGTCCATGCAGATGACGTCAGGGAATTCCCCCTGACAGCCGGCATCTGCACTAGCAACAGCCAGGTCGCGTCTGATTGGCTAAGACACGACCTGGCTGAGAGCGGGGAAACTCCGGCTTGTGGATTGGCTGGTTCGTCTGACAGCTTCATATAAATAGCTGTCAGACGAACCCTGCGTGCTTCTCTCCTGTACATTTGTTGAGTCTGTTGTTGTTCAATAAAATCTTGTTAATTCTCCTCACGACTCCGCTCGCCTTTGTGCCAACTTAATACTGGCGACGAAGGTGGGATCCAGCCGCCGCTAACCCACCGAACGTTCCACCTCGGCACAATTGTCCTGGCGACCTATTTCATTCCTGCCTAGCTCGAAATCTGAGGAGACCATGTCGGCGATGCCAACTTTTGTCCCTTTCGGCTGCGACGGCGAGACATGGGAAGCATTCCTGGAGCGCTTCGAGTGCTACCTGATCGCCAACGGCCGTCGCGATGTGCCGGACGACGAGAAGTGCAGCTTCTTCCTGAGCTGTTGCGGCACGCCAATGTTTAGCGCCGCTCGCTCACTAGCCGCTCCTCAGCCAGTCCATTCACTGGACTGGGCCACCTTAACGGAGCGTCTTCAGCGCCACTACGCCCCTACACCATCCTGGGTGGCGAGGCACTACGCTTTCAGACGCTGTGTGCAGAAGCCGGAGGAGTCGGTGAGCCAGTTCCTCCAGTCGCTTCGCACAGCGGCGATGAGGTGCGAGTTTGCCGATCTCGACAGCAACCTCACAGAACAGTTCGTCAGCGGCGTAAAAGACTTGTGCCTTCGCCGGCGGCTCCTGTCCCAAGCGGACATCACACTGACCGGGGCCATTGAGCAGGCAAGGGCGGCTGAACTCTCCGACGAGTCAATGGTGGAGATGTTCAACCTGCCACCTCCGCCAGGCCGCACTTGCCTGGTGGACGAGCTGGTCCCTCTGCCTATTGACTACCCTGAGGAGGGAGCGGTGGCGCGCATAGGCCAGTCCTCCAGAAGACGCGCCCCTCAGAGAGCCCGAGAAGCTGTGACCGCTTGCCTGGGCTGTGGAGGCAACCACGACCACTCTGGTTGCCCCTTTAAGGCCGCGGTATGCCGCCTCTGCCTTAAGAAAGGACATTTGGCCCAGGTTTGCAGAGCGCAGTTCCCCTTGCCACAGCGCCCAGATGACGTCCCGACCACAGCCGCCGTCAAGCAGCGACCTGGAAGCCGTCCTGGACGACAGCAGCAGCAGCAGCAGCAGCAGCAGCAGCAGCGGATCAACACGCCAACCCCGCAGAGTTGGCCTTCCACACTGGTGCAGGTGCGGAGCGCATCAAGGCGTCGCTCCTCATTGAAGGCTCCCCCTGCACCATGGAGGTGGACTCGGGGTCTTCCCGATCCCTCTTGTCGTGGGCAGAGTTCTCCCGCCTCTGTCCAGGCATCTCCAAGACCCAGCTCTCCTCCCCAGACGCAACCTTACGGGACTACCAGGGGACTCTAATTCCTACCCTGGGTTGTCACCTGGTGCGGGTGGAGTATGGGGACTTTTCGGGGTGCCTTCCCCTTCTAGTAGTTGAAAAGCCTTTGCCAGCCCTCCTGGGCCTTGACTGGTTCCCGGCACTTGGCCTGTCAGTGCACGGGGTTAGGCAAGTGGTGGCCACGCCTCCTGACGTGGCCGACGTACTTGCTTGGTTCTCCGATGTGTTTGATGGGCAGCTGGGGGCGTATAAGGGAACGCCCATTTCCTTGAACCTAGACCCCCAGGTTGCCCCCATTAGGCTGAAGGCCCGTAGGGTGCCTTTCGCCTTGAGGGCAAAGGTTGATGCGGAGCTGGACAAGCTCGTCGCGCAGGGAGTCTTGGAGCCGGTGGATTACTCCAAGTGGGAGACCCCCTTGGTCATCCCAGTTAAGGCGGATGGCTCCATTCGCCTCTGCGCCGACTTTAAATCCACCATTAACCTTGCCCTCCAGGCGAACCCCTATCCAGTTCCTGTAGTGCAGCACTTGCTCCACTCTTTGGGGCAGGGCTGCATTTTTGCGAAACTGGATATGGCGCAGGCCTACCAGCAGCTCCCGGTGGATGACGAGGCGGCGGCCGCGCAGACCATCATCACCCACCATGGAGCTTTCCGTTGCCGCCGCTTGCAATTCGGCGTTTCCGTAGCCCCGGGGATCTTCCAGAGCCTTATGGAGCGGTTGCTCCATGGGCTCCCTGGTGTGGTTCCGTACTTCGATGACGTCCTGATCGCCGCCAGCAGCCGATCGGGCCTCATCGAAGTGCTAGTGAAGGTCCTCGAGCGTTTCAGGGGCGCGGGATTAAAATTAAAATGCAGCAAATGCTCATTTGCTGTGCCCCTGGTAGATTTCCTGGGCTTCACAATTGATGCCCAGGGAATTCACCCCACCCCTTCCAAGGAACGCCCCCACGCCTGCTTCCAAGTCGGAGCTGCAGGCGTTCCTTGGCTTGCTAAACTTCTACGCGCCATTTTTGCCGCATAAGGCGTCACTAGCCGAGCCGCTGCATCGGTTGCTCGACCGATCGGCAGCCTGGCGCTGGGGCAGCCGCGAAGCGCATGCGTTCACAGCTGTCAAAGATTTGCTGACGTCAGAGGCAGTCCTCGTCCAATATTCGGACAAGCTGCCTTTGACTCTTGCTTGTGACGCCTCCCCCGTGGGTTTGGGGGTGGTCCTGAGCCATGTGCTGCCCAATGGCTTGGAGGCCCCCATAGCCTTTTATTCCCAGACACTGACTTCTGCAGAACGCAACTACAGCCAGATTGACAAGGAGGCTCTGGCTGCAGTGTCAGGGATTAAGAGGTTCCACGATTACCTCTATGGTCGGCACTTTACTTTGTTCACCAACCATAAGCCACTCCTTGGGCTTTTGGCGGGTAACAAGCCGACCCCTCCCATCCTATCACCACGCATGACTAGGTGGACAGAGTTCCTAGCTGCATACAGCTACACTCTGCTGTACCGCCCGGGCAAGCACATAGGGCACGCTGATGCCCTAAGCCGCTGCCCCCTGCCCGTTGCAGACCCCCCGACAGTGCCTTGCCTGTCGGTTTTGGCCATAGCAGATTTGGTTCTGCCCCTCTCTTCCGGAGAGGTGGCCTCAAAATCTAGGGCTGACCCTGACCTGTCCCAGGTCATGCTTTGGGTCCAAAGGGGCTGGCCTGAGGGACTGGTGCCAGAGCACCTTCGCCCCTTCAAGGCCAGGCAGTTGGAGCTGTCACTTCACAGTGGGTGCCTCCTGTGGGATGACAGGGTGGTCATTCCACCCAGCCTGCGCCATCAGGTGCTATCTCGCCTTCATGAAGGCCACCCGGGCATAGTGCGCATGAAAAGCCTGGCGCGCAGCTATGTCTGGTGGCCTCGCATTGATGACGAGATAGCCGCTTGGGTGGCCGGCTGCTCCCCCTGCCAACGTTCCCGACTGGCGCCACCGGCTGCCGCTCCGAGGGAATGGGAATTGCCCCGTGGGCCTTGGTCCCGCCTCCACGTGGATTTCGCGGGCCCCTTCAGAGGCCAGGTCTTCATGGTGGTGGTGGATGCATATTCGCGCTGGGTGGAGCTCATCCTCATGAGGTCCACCACAGCCGAGGCCACGATCAGGGAACTGACTAGGCTTTTCGCCACCCTTGGCTTGCCGGACATCATTGTCTCTGATAACAGGCCTCAATTTGCATCCACCGCGTTCCAGTTGTTCCTGGCCTCTCAGGGTATCCACCATGCCCCAGTCGCCCCATACCATCCAGCTAGTAATGGCCGGGCGGAACGGACGGTCCGCTCGGCCAAGGAGGCGTTAGGCAGGATGGATGGGGCAGACTGGCCATCAAGGGTGGCTGCTTACCTTTTGGTACAGCATGCCACTCCTTGCCCCCTGTCCGGGAAGTCTCCAGCCGAGCTGCTGATGGGCCGGCGCCTGCGGACCACTTTGGATAGGTTGCACCCACTCTATTCAAATGAACAGCCTGGCAACCTGGGGCCCCCTCCCCGTTCCTTCGCAGTGGGCGATTCCGTGTGGGCTCAGGCCTTCTCAGGGGCGGTTAGGTGGGTGCCGGCCACCATCACCGCCATAACCGGCCTCTGTTCTTACAGGGTCCAGCTACATGATGGGACCGAATGGCGGCGGCACCTGGATCAATTGAGGCGCCGCCTACCGTTCAACAGCGACAACAACCCTGCAGGGTCGACCGTTGACGTCGCTCCACCTGAGCCCACCAACACATCGATTCCTGGTGCCCTTCCACCAGTCACAGTTGACCCAGTCCAGCTGCCCTGGGCCTTTCCGGCCTCGGACGCCGCCTCCCGGCCGTCCATAGTTGGGAGTGTGCTGCCCATTAGGCGAATTCCTCCCGGTTTTCCGTTGGCCTTCCCCGAGTCAGGCCATGCCTACCCTGATGTTCCCTGCTCAAGCCCGCCTTCGGCCGCGCCCCCTCGGCCCTGCCTACCTGATCCTTGTAGTTCTCCTTCCGTGGTGGGCCTCCAAGATGGCGCCCGGAGCTCCACTCCCTTGCGGGAGGAGCTTCGACGAGCACCACCTTCTCCTCCGGCGCCTCCTGTCGAACTGAGGCGTTCTGGGCGGGTCCGGCGCCGCCCAGCCTATTTGCGTGAGTACGTATGTGCGCCGTCTACACATGCGCACTCACTGGGGGGGAAGGAGTATTGTGTCCATGCAGATGATGTCAGGGAATTCCCCCTGACAGCCAGCATCTGCACTAGCAACAGCCAGGTCGCGACCTGGCTGAGAGCGGGGAAACTCTGGCTTGTGTATTGGCTGGTTCGTCTGACAGCTTCATATAAATAGCTGTCAGACGAACCCTGCGTGCTTCTCTCCTGTACATTTGTTGAGTCTGTTGTTGTTCAATAAAATCTGGTTAATTCTCCTCACGACTCCGCTCGCCTTTGTGCCAACTTAACAAAGCCAACTTCCAAAGGACCATACTTCCCACTTACATATCCAATGCTTACTACATATTCTTTGAATATTCAATGAATACATGTAAAAAAAGTAGTAATTACACGTTGAGCTTATAGAACATCTGCAGGTGGCCCTTCTCTACAACAGTTCATTTAATGACCATTCAAACTTACAACTGTATGGAAAAAAGTCACTTATGACTGTTTTCCACACTTGTGACAATTACAGCATACCCATGGTCACATGATCAAAATTCGGATGCGTGGCAACTGACTCATATTTATGACAGCAAAGTCAATAGGGAAGCCAGATTCACTTAACGACCGGGTTACTAACTTATCAACTGCAGTGATTTACTTAACAACTGTAGCAAGAAAGGTCATAAAATGAGGCAAAACTCACTTAACAAATGCATCACTTAACAACAGAAATTCTGGGCTCAATTGTAGTTATAAGTCGAGGACCACCTATATTTAATTAACATTCTTTGAAACTCTAGCCCATTTAACAAAGTCTAGGTTTTTTTTTTTTTAAGTATTCTATTTTTTTTTCAGCTCATAAACACTAAGTGTAGATTTGGGAATCTCCGAAACTGTTTCCAAAAATACTAATCGTTCAGGAGTTTCAGAGGCTGCATTGGATCACCATAAATGTGTAGGAGGTTTTTAACTGAATATTTTGCCATTCAAGGTCTTTTGGCAATCCAAATACTCTTGGCAAAGGAAGAACAGCATCTAAACTTATTTCTTGGTAGTAAGTCGATTGAAAATTGTTAATTTTACTTCTGAACAAGCATGTAGTTTAGGCTGTATATATGAAAGAATTTGAATGCATTCAGAGATGGTACGCTGCAGTTCACATTTATACCAGGATGGAAACCAAAACAAACCTCATGAATTATTTACCTAGAAAAAATGAATTGAAAACAATACCTATTTTAATTCTGTGTCACTTTGACTGTGAGAATGCATCTGGCTTTAGGGCTGATGGGCCCTGAGAATATTTTGCAGTGGAGGTGTTTATGTCAAATAGAGGAAGAGAATTTTGTTCTGTCCTTAACGATGGTTATTTATGTAGCAAGCTGGCCAATGGAAAAAAGGAAAAGCCTATTTCTGTTTGAATTCTGCTTGCAGAGATCTCAACAGGGTACTGCAAAGGCGTGTATAAACTGTGAAATAACCAATATAGTTAGTACATTCCAGAAAAGAGAACAGTGCCCATGTAGTTTTCTCAGAAACAAGTCCCATTCTACTCAGTGGAGCTTCTCAGAAGTAAGACACAAGACTACAAGATTCACGCATGTTCCTGAAATTGGGAAATGATTATGTTGTGAAGCTTAAATGTAAGAAGACGTTATATCATCCTAGGTGCAAGAGACTTTTAAGGACTGGGTCTTTTTTAAAGACAGATTATTTCACATACATTCATGATTTCTGCCCAGCAAGGAGTTAATAATGCATTTGCTGAGGAGGAGGAGGAGTAGAAGAAGGAGGAGGAGGAGGAAGGAAGGAAGGAAGGAAGGAAGGAAGGAAGGAAGGAAAGAAAGAAAGAAAGAAAGAAAGAAAGAAAGAAAGAAAGAAAGAAAGAAAGATCCAAATAGGAAACTACCCCTATCATGTCCTTCTGGTTTTAAAGGACAGTTTTTGATTTATGACTGTGATGGAGCCAGGAATTTCTGTCAAATTGCATGGCAGTTGTAAGTCAAGGCACTCATGTCACCAATCCAAATTCCAACATTTTTGCAGTAGTCATTGAGCAGTCATTAAGTGAATGTGATGGCCATAAAGAGAACACAGCAGTTGTTAAGCAAACCCATTGTCCATAAAGGATGTGTGTATGTGTGTGTGTGTGTGTGTGTGTGTGTGTGTTTGCAAACATCCTTTATGTAAATGTCATCCACTTTTATGGCCAATTGCAGTGTCCTGTGGTCATGTGAAGTAAATGCCAGTTTCTGGCTAATAAATAGATGTCACATGACCACAGGACACTGCAAACGCCATAAAAGTGGGGGGTTGCCAAGTGCCAAAAATGCGTTCACATGATGAAGATGGAGCAGCCACAACAAAACTTTGAATCCAGGTTGTAAGTACCGTTTTGGAGGTTGTAAGTTAAGGATGACCTATCTATATCCTTGCCTCATTCCCTTCCTCCTTGCCTCGGTCACACATTTCTCAGGTGCTACCTCTCAGTGGTTAGAATGCAGTATTGTAGGCTGACTCTGCCCACTGCTAGGAGTTCAATCCTGACCGCCTCAAGGTTGACTCAACCTTTCATCCTTCTGAGGCCAATAAAATGAGGACCCAGATTGTTGGGGGCAATAGCCAGACTCTGGAAACTGCTTAGAGAGGGTAAAGTGCTGTGAAGCAGTATATAAGTCTAAGTGCTATTGCTATTGGTATATGAAAAAAAGTTTTCCAGAGCCCTAGCATTAAATGGGAGATAAAATGGGGAAAAGAGACTTTTTGAAATGCTGCCCAGAACTCATATCATGTCTCAATTTTTCAATCTATTAAGTGTGTCTCTTCTTCAGTGGCCATCAGTGAAGGAATCAGACGTCAGGAGAATGATTTATAGTGTGGATTAAGACAGATCATATAGGTGGCGGCTGTCTCCTGACCAGAGATTTATAGTGTTTTACAAAGTCATCAGCAATCCTCATGTCAATAGAACAGTAATGAATAGGCTCCCCCACCCCCCACCCCGACTTTAGACACAGGTTAATGTTCAATCAAGATTATTGACAAGAAGACTGATATTTTGGATTCTTCCGAGAAACACCTGACTTTTAGAGAAGTTGAAGTCCAGAAGGATTCAGAGGGAGGGAAGTGGAGGTGCAGCTGTGAATGTTTGTGATAGGGATCTGCTCAGTTACACAATAAAGGAAAAAGAATGACTGCACCTTTCTCCAAACAAATGTTACTCCCTGCTATTCCGGAGAGGTGCATAAGTTTCCCATCCAAAGAACAACGTTTCAGTCATGGGTTTTCCTTAAGATTAAAAAAAATGTTCTTTTTTATTGAATAATATTCTAGAACAGGCACAATGGTTTAGCTCAGAGGTCTTCGAAGTTGGTAACTTTGAGACTTGTGGACTTCAACTCCCAGAATTCCTGGCTGAGGAATTCTGGGAGTTGAAGTGCACAAATCTTTAAGTTGCCAACTTTGGAGACCCCTGATTTAGTTAAACACTGCCCAATGATTCTTAATCTTTACAATTTGCGATGGGTCTTAAACATACCATTTTGGATTCTGCCATTTCTTCTACAAATGGAAGTCAATTGATAACATAGAGAAGCAGGCAACACCCTTGGTGTCTTCTTCAACCTGCATTCTTTCTTTTTTGCAGAAAAGAAGAATGTGTTATGGATTTGGTACCTAGTTTGAGAACGATGCATTTTTATTATATCCAAATAGGGAAAACTGTGTTGCTTAGTGACAATTCAATAAACCAGGTTAAAAACGTCTATTTGGATTCTGATTTGTCATCTCTGATTCAAAAAACCCACTTCCTGTATTTGAACAAAACAATAAATTTCAGTTTATTCAAAATAAAGACTGAAAAGCCTATTTTTTTTCCTTAGGTGCATGAAAGAGGTGGACAACAAACAAAAAGGAGAACTAAACTTTTTAATGTGTTTTATTTTAATGTATGAATGAAAAACTATTGATTAGATTCGAAAAACTCCAATGTCCATATCTATTTTAGCTTTTGTATTAATCAACTGGGCATTTTAATAGTTTGAGCCTGCAATCAAAACATTTAAGTATAGAATGGTCTGATTATTAAATAAAAGGTAAAGGTTCCCCTCGCACATATGTGTTAGTCGTTCCTGACTTTAGGGGGAAGTGCTCATCTCCATTTCAAAACCAAAGAGCCAGTGCTGTCCGAAGATGTCTCCGTGGTCATTTGGCTAGCATGACTAAACGTCGAAGGCGTACGGAATGCTGTTACCTTCCCATCGAAATGGTCCCTATTTTTCTACTTGCATTTTTACATGCTTTCAAACTGCTAGGTGGGCAGATGCTGGGACAAGTAACGGGAGCTCACTCTGTTACGCGGCACCAGGGATTCAAACCGCCAAACTGCCGACCTTTCTGATCGACAAGCTCAGCATCTTCGCCACTGAGCCACCACGTCCGTTATCCTATCCTATATTTCTGTGTTTTTCAGCTCAGTACCTATCGACAATATAGATACAAATAATAAGAACATCTTAGACTCCTGAATAAAATACAAGCTAGTGAGTTGTTGATAAATTTTGCAACACCATCGAAGGACAAAATTGTCCTTTAAAATGTCTGCATCACTCTCTTATAATGGACACAGTGAGTAATGAGTGAGGACAGCATTCTCATGGGTTATTTTAAAAGGAAAGCCAGCATTTCAATTCTACATATGAAAATCAATTCAGGGCACTTTGCTATAAGTTAGATGGCTCTTGAAGCTGTTATTTTTGGGAATTTTGAAAGATCACAGACCAAAAAAATAAATAAAATCTTACACAATATCTCTTATTTATGAAGTCACCGGTAGACAACTATGCGTCAAGAATGATGGCATTATAAGGAACTAATCAGTTAATCAGAGGCCATGTTATCTGTTGTGATTTAATTACCTTTGAAAAATGTACACCAGCCTTCTCATCCTGGTACTTTCCAGATTTGCTGAAATGACAGTGTTTACTACGCTATCTTGTTCTAATGCTGTGCATCCATCTTGGAGTTGGCACAAAACTATACTGCTATGAAATTTGCTCTCTCCATTGCTGATCCCTACCCATTTTCTCATGCCTGCATTATCAATCCCTGTATGACCTGGTGTCTATCCAAGATAACGGATTTTATACATCTGGAAAGTGTCCGTGGATTGTGCAAGAGGAAGGGAGAGAATGCAGCTTTAAGACTTGTAGAGCTAGAAGCGACTTAAGCCTGATGGATAGACAAAGAAACAAAGGCATTGTCAAGAAGATACGGCACAAAAAATAATGTTGCTACAATATAAGGTAGTCCTTGATTTATGACCACAATTGAGCCCAACATTTTTGTTGCTAAGTGAAACATTTTAAAGTAAGTTTGCTCCATTTTATGACCTCTCTTGCCACAATTGTTAAGTTATTCACTGTAATTGTTAAATTAGTCAGATTGCTGTTAAGTGGCTTCCCCATTGACTTTGCTTGTCAGAAGATCACAAAAGGATTAGTGACCCCGGGGATATTGTAACCTTCATTTTTTTATTTACTGAGCACTTATAGACCGCCCCCTCTCCCGAAAGGGACTCATAAATATGAATCAATTGCCAAATGTCTGAATTTTGAACACATCCCATGGGGGTGTGTTCAATCATAAGTGTAAAAACTAGTTGTAAGTCACTTTTTGCAGTGCTGTTATAACTTTGAAAGATCATTATATGAACTGTTGTAAGTAGAGGACTACCTCTACTGAATTCTGTAGTGATGTACAAGTGGTGACATGGTCTACATCTCTTACAATTTCTAAATGATCTGGGAAATGTCAGTTTGTGGAATAACAAGTATAGCAGTAAAGGAAATATATAAAGAGTTAGCAAGTTTGTTGTACTTTAGAATTGGTTTGGGATTTGAACTGATGTAAGTTCAGGTCCTGCTTGTCTCCATTATTCTTGAGAAAAAAATAATTTTTTTGGGGGGGGGGGGGGAGGTTGAAATGCTTTTTAAAGCAGCCGTTACAGATCTAAGGTTATTTATTATTCTTGGAATATAAAAAAATAAGATATGTAATCCAAAGTTTTTCAAGTTGTGTTTTGTGGAATCTTAAAATTCCATAAAAACTTGATGGGGTTACTTTAACAAGTGAGGTGTGTGTGGGTGGGTGGGGGAGGTTTCCACTCAAATAGAGCCAAATTTCTATTACTAATGGTTTGATCTGTCTTTTGCTTTTAACCATCTAAATAAGAACAATCCAAAATAACATTTGTTGTCATTAAGAAAGATATTCAAACTCTTCCAGATCTCACTACAAGCATGCTCTCTCTAGCAATGTCTTCTAATATAATTCTCTTTCTCCCTCCCTTCTCTCCCTCCTTGCCTCCCCTCTCTCTGTGTTTGTATTTGTATTTGTGTGTATGTCTTCCCTCTCATCCCCCCACCCAGGACTTTGTATCTCAAACTCTGCCTTATTGAAATTTTGCACTGATTTTGCACTAGATCATGGATGTCCAAAATTTTGACTTGCCTGGGCCACATTGAATGAAGAATTGTCTTGGACCATATATAAAAAATATAACCTTGTTAATGTATATAAATAACACATTTTCTTTCTTTGTTAATAATTTTATTATGTCTTGTGGGGCCACATTACTAGCTGTCCAGGTCAAATGTGGCCTGTAGGGCATGGATTGGACACGCCTATCCTAGATGGTTGAGACTAAGAGCCAAAGGCCTTTTAGAAGATGTCTATGGGGACTCTCAATCATCTAAATCATGGTTGTCCCAAAGGTGCTTTTCCAAAAAGCAACTGGACTTTCTTGGGGTTTTTTTTCCCCCTTTGAAAATGTTTCACTTCTCATTCAAGAAACGGAGAAGAACTTAAGAAGCTTCTTGGATGAGAAGTGAAAGTTTTCAAAGAAAAACCCAGAAAGTCCAGTTGCCTTTTGAAAAAAAAAAGCCCCTTTGGGAACTTTCAGAAAAGTTAGGTCTTAGCCAGGTTCTGGAGGACCCAAAGGGTTGGAGTCATTCTTGTCTTGTGGTCAAGCAATTCTGTAGGAAGGGAGGACACCCTTCACATGGTCCCTTCCCATAATATCTCCTAAGGGGTGGGGGATCCTCAGCCAATGTTCTTTACCATTAAAGGAGAACGCATGTAGCTCAGGGTTGAAATGAGAAGTCTTTGGGTGTGGTTGTTTTCTTGCAGACATTTCATTACCCAAACTGGGTAACATCATCATAACTAACACTGACGATGTTACACATTGGGTCACTCCCGGTTTTACTACTGGTTCACTTTACGCTCGCTTGGTGTGCTCTCGTTTGGTTCATGCATGCACCAGGAGCGCACTGAGCGCATGTGCACAGTTCAATGTAAATTGTTCTTCGCACATGGACAGAACAATTTACAGTGAACTGCGTATGGGTGTGCACTATTGAACAACATGCCGGCAATGGCAGCGGCAACCGGGAAACCCATTTGGGGGCATGGCCAGCCTTGGTCGCTGCTGGTTCTGCGACCCAGGCCAAAATACCACTACCGGTTTGGCCGGACTGGGCCGAACCGGTAGCAACCCACCTCTGATGTTATCTAGTTTGGGTAATGACACGTCTGCAACAAACCAACCAAACTCAGAGAATGCCAAAGACTGCTCTTTACCATTCTGGATCTTGGTTTGCTCTTGGGCCCTAAAGTAATAAATAAGAATAATTGTCTGCATCTCTGAGATGCAGGGATAGAGAAAATCCTAAGTATGATTTTAGATAGGAATTATATGTCTACAATTTGAGAAGGGTTCATGCACAGAGCAAATGGGAAAAAAAATATTACCCTGATTTGGTTAATCCCTGGTGAAATAGTCATGTAAATACTATAGAAGAACTGTTGCTGAAGTTTTAATATGGGAATAAACTGTTTGAAAAAGTGAGGAGCAGAGGAGAGCAAGGAGTGCCAAGCATATTATTTTACTTTAGCTGAAACAAAGGAAGAAATGTTCCCTATCTCTATATCATAATATTTTAGTAATTGAAGTGGAGACAATACCCTTAGAAGCAAGCATTATTTGATTAGGCAACACTTGTACTCTACAGCTTGCAAAGGGCTTTAAATGCAATAAATAAAAGTAAGATCTTACACAAGGCAGCTCCACTTTAGTAATTGCTGTTTTGGAGCTCACATCACTGCAGTTATTTAGTTCAGCGTTTCGTCTCCAGCTGCAGCACAATTTTTGCCAAATATAGATAAATGAAGTTAAACTTATTGGCACCCATTCGTTCTGTCTCCCTGTTTTGAGTTTATAGACTCCGTACAAATTCTGGAGCCTGCGAGTTGTTCAGAGCATCTCGATAGCTGTTCTGCATTAAAGTGCAGACGGCATTTCTAAGAAATTGTAGACCCTCACGTAGAACTGAGATTTGAATAACACAGAAAATATTTAGGGGAGAAAAACAAGATGGAGCCTGAAAGGCCTGGAACATTTCTGAAAATGAATGATACATGTAGGCAGTGGTTGGCAGCTGCCCAGTGGTGGGTTCTGGATCCCATTGCAACTGGTATGGTGCAATGGTGCCAGGCATCCATCACATGCACTCAAGCAGCACCAGCATACGTACTTACTGCCCGTGATGCTCCAGCTGCTTGACGGAGCATCGTGCAGGCACCGTACACTCCATGCGCATGCGTGAAAGCCCTGATCGGTTCAAATACAGGTAAGGAGGGTGGGTGGGTGGTCCCTCCGGAGCACTATACCAGAACGGTACCTGGTGCTCCAAGCAGGTACCGGTATGCCCGTACTGAGGTCATATCCCACCACTGCAGCTGCTGGTTTGGGCTGGTTCGAGCCAACCAGTAGTTCCAGTGAGCAGTTGGCCCTGCCCACCTGCCCATGTTCTATCCTATCCTATAAAGGTAAAGGTTCCCCTCGCACATATGTGCTAGTCATTCCTGACTCTAGGGGGCAGTGTTCATCTCCATTTCAAAGCCGAAGAGCCAGCACTGTTCAAAGACATCTCCATGGTCATGTGGTCAGCATGACTAAATGCTGAAGGTGCACGGGACGCTATCACCTTCCCACCAAAGGTGCTTCCTATTTTTCTACTCGCATTTTTACATGCTTTCAAACTGCTACATTGGCAGAAGCTGGGACAAGTAAAGAGAGCTCACTCCGTTACGTGGCACTAGGGATTCGAGCCACCGAACTGCCGACCTTTCTGATCGACAAGCTCAGCATCTTCGCCACTGAGCTATCGCGTCCCTTATCCTGTCCTATATTTCTGTGTTTTTCATCTCAGCTGATTTGCGCGGCACAGCGGATTGCAACGCCTCAGCTGTTTTACTTACCAGTGCTGCAGTAGAAGGCAAGTTTTAGAGCGTAAAATGGATGTTTTTTTAATGCTACTTGCATGTATGCAAAGTACATGTTAGGCACACACGGAAAGCGCCAGTGTGGGCGCAAAGCATGCAATCACCAAACCAGTTGTTAAACCGGTTGAAGCCCACCCCTGCATGTAGGCTTTCATCACCAAATATACAATTAATTCCTCTCTGTTATGAGTCCTGTTACCATTTGTTTGACTATACCTGTAAAATAGTAAAATATAGTATTAAACCATAATGGCTTTAATTAGCTACAGAAAGATGCAGTAAATAGAGTAAGACAACACTCAGGCTTAAGCAGTGTTCTTGGGGGAATTTTGGATCTAGAAGCCATATGTTTTTGGCTATTCTTATTTCCAATACATCTACTAATTAATTTAGTTTTGGTCTTCCTAGTGGGATACCGACAGAAAACTGTTCAGTGAGCACCCTTGAAGTTATTACTTTCTATATCATGAGGATAGACCTTACTATTTACTTATGGAAGAAGAGAACAGCATAGTTTATCCAGCAAACATATAAAAGTATGGACTATGTTGTAAAAAACCAGCATGGCTTCTTCCCAGTCTTGAATACTGTGGATTCAGGTTGGCTTCCCAGCTGGGGCCAGGCAGTAAGATAATATTAAAACTGAAGGACTTGGGCAGAAGTTTGAGGCATTTCTTTTTTATTGTTATTGTTTCTATATTTTTTAACCTTCTTTTTTCATTTCCAGATGGACATTAACATTAAATCATGCAACCAAAAGTTGATGGCTTGCACTGCAATCTTAGTTTACTTCTCAGTTTACTCCCAGGCTTATAAAAGCAGGTTGGGGGAGGATGCTTGTGGCTTCTGAGTTGCAATTTGCTCAGGATTTCTACTCAAACATGTCATGAAGGATATCTGAAATGCTCTTGCAAAATGATGCCCAGAATTGCCTCTCCTCCCCATCTCAACTTTATGAAAATGATTTTTTTAATGAATTTGTAATCTTTATACTCTTATAACACTTTGGGGGTTCTTGAGAATCAAACATGGGATATAAATAATAAACACATCAGACTTTTTCTTTTGGAAAAAAAGGAAGATGGGGTCAACAAATGCCAAATGTGCTGCTGCTGGCTGTTGTGATTTTCTCCTTGCATTGTTATCATGATGTCTTCCAGTTCTTCACTTGAGTTGTAAGCTAGGCTCCTTTAACCTGTGTGGCATTGAAATTTCTCAAAAGTGCCTGAACGGGGAGGATTTCTGTGATAGATTGGATGTGTGTGTGTGTGAGAGAGAGAGGGGGGCGGAATGGGAGGGAAGGGAGGAGCGGGGAGGAGGGGGGAAACAAACAATTATATTAGAAGACATTGCTAGAGAGAACATGCCGGTAGTGGGATCTGGAAGAGTTTGAATATCTTTCTTAATGACAACAAATGTTATTTTGGATTGTAAAACTGTTCCCATTTAGATGGTTAAAAGCATTATTTCTTCCTATTAGCTATACAAAATAGAACCTGTTTCATGTTGACAGCAAGCAAATAAAATGAAATGAATAATTGTTTTGGAAATCCAACCAACATGTGCAACATGTTGTTCCCTGTTGTGTAGTGTGACTCTCCAGCTGGAATCACTAAGGCTGCTACCACAGTCACTTCCTCCAGCAACTATTGTACTATTGTAAATGACAGAATAAATCACATACTAGGTGTCTGCTAGTGCTTGTTCTAATTGCAGCTACTAGCAAAATACTAATAGCAGAAATTCAGGTAGTTAGAATATGTTAGATCAGTGTTTCTCAACCTTGGCAGCTTGAAGATGGATGGATTTCAGCTCCCAGAATTCTCCAGATAGCTGTGCTGGCTGGGGAATTCTGGGGGATGAAGGCCATGCATCTTCAAGCTGCCAAGGTTGAGAAATGCTAGGTTAGATAATACTTTTTTTTAAAGACCTCTCTCGTGGTAGTGTTCCATGAGCTAGAAAATCTGTGATCAGTGAAGATTTGGAGGCCTGGATGGGAAATGAGAGGCTGAATAATGTTCATGGAAAAACTAATGAACTCCCTCTGTTTCCCTGCACAGAGAAGCATGGGTGAATTTGGGCATCAGCGATGGTAATTGAAAATGGACGCATGGTTTGAGGCTGAAGGAAGTGCCTTGGCAGGTCAGATGTGAAGAAATTGCAGGCTATAATTGTCCTAAGGCTGGAGTTTTCTCAACTTTGTCTTTACCCTATTCATGCTACTGTACTCCCTTTAGGCTCAGGCCTACCAACCTGGCAGCTCACAAGCCAGATGTGTCATGTGTAGGCCATGCCCACAAGGCAAAAACCATTGCAATATGCCATGCTATGTCACGTGACACGATCGAGTTGGACACCCGTGCTTTAGCTTGTATTTGTTAGTCAAACTTTTACTACAAAAGAAATAATAATTTAAACAGGATAGGAAAATTGACATCTTTATCCACCTTTACATAAAACTGTACTCCACCAGGTCAGTGGTGGGTTCCGGATCCCGGTGCAACTGGTATGGTGCAAGGGGGCCGGACGTCGACCACATGCATGTGCACAGCACGCACGGGCATACTTACCACCTGCGACTCTCTGTGATGCTCCAGCTGCTCAGTGAAGCATTGCGCAGGTGCTGTACGCTCCGTGCGCATGTGCGGAAGCCCTGATTGGCTCAAACACCGGTAAGGAGGATGGGTGGGCGGGTGTGCCCTCCGGAGCACCATACCAGAACGGTACTTGGTGCTACCAGCAGGCACTGGTACTCCCGCATTGGGGCGTATCAGTCGTATCCCACCACTGCACCAGGTGTATGAAAAAGGCTATTATACTTTACATATACTGTATTTCTTTAGAATCAATGTCCTTTCTGATCCAAAGCCTTATCCCTCAATAAACCCACCATTCTTCAGATATGCATTTCTGAAGTGGTGGGATGCTGCCAGTTTAACAGCCGGTTCTGTGAGTGCGCGTGCACGCATGCCTTAAGTGCTTGTACGTAGCACTGAAAATGGAGCATCTAGAAGCTCAGCTGCTTACCTTCCAAATCAGCAATGCTAAGTAGAACAGTGAGGGAGGGAAATCAGCTCTGCTGTGCGATTGAGATGAACTAGAAAGCAGGAAATAAAGGACAGGATAGGGCAGGGGCAGGTGAGCGGGACCAACTGATTGTCAGAGCTACCAGTTCGCCCAAACCGGTCCGAACTGACTGAATACTACCTCTGATTTCATTAAAAATCCAAATATACTGGAGATTTATGATGCTGGTGCTAATCCTGAGGTTGCACAGCTTCCTTGCCCCTAAGAGTCAGGGACTGTTTGTCTGTTTGTTTAGATGCACTATCAATTGCTAAAGTATTTTGCTTTGTAGGAGAAACCAATGTAAATTCAGGAGACTGAAAAGTTGAAAATAGCAACTAAAACAACTCCAAGTCTTTTTTTTTTTTAAAAAAAAACAACCCGAATTATTAACATTGTTAAGTCAACAATTCAAGTCTGTTGAAAACTATGTGGTAATTTTAAGAAGAAACTAATAAAAGTCTCAACTATGCTGGGAGTAGAGTCTATTGGGGTGGCAATAGAAAAGGCAAACCCAAGGTACCTCCAGATGAGTTTGTAGGGACTGTCAGTGAGCATGCATAGATGCTCACTGCAAATACACATCTAGGAAGAGTTGTTTTCCCAAAGAACCTGGACCTAAACTCTACAGGGCTTTGAAAGGAGTGACCAACCCTTCTCATTTTATCTGGAAACAAACTGAAAGTCAGTGCCAGATTTTAAATACTGATGTAATATGACCTCTATGCGTTCCTTCTGAGGCCAACCTAACCACTAGATTTGGGAC
This sequence comes from Natrix helvetica, assembly GCF_964273705.1. Classification (NCBI taxonomy): domain Eukaryota; kingdom Metazoa; phylum Chordata; class Lepidosauria; order Squamata; family Natricidae; genus Natrix; species Natrix helvetica. The sequence goes on from NC_138552.1 coordinate 152,284,524, forward strand.
ACAGGAAAGCTTCCAGACCAGTCACACGCAAAGTAAACCTGGAGGTTACTGGCATGTGCCCTATAGTTTTAGGGATATTTTTTTTCCTGAAAAGAGACATACTGTGTATATTAATTTGAATTGAGTTCAATGTGGAAAAACCAGAAAGTGATTTCACCTTACCTGTAACTGTGTACTTAATCGTGTAACCTAATTCAGGTATATCTACCCCATCTCTGGATCCCTTCATAATGACACCTCCATATTTCAGGCTGCTATTAAAATTAGAAAATGAGATAAATTGGCTTTCTAACCATTTTGAATAGAGGTTACTCAACAACATTGGACTGGGTTCTTTGAACACTGTCAACGGGCCCTAAATATTGCCTGCATTTAATAATGACTGGGAAGAAGCCAAACAAAGCTGAGATAAAATCCCAAAAGTGAAGATTCTTTTGGCCGGTAGCAAGAAATGTTTTGGAAGCTGCTGTAGTTGTTCAAAAAGTTAAATTTTATAACTTCAGGGACCTCCTTAATCTTCGGCTGTTTTGGGATGATCAGATGTTGGTGAAGACCAGTACAGTATTTGTACAACTGTGTTAATCATGCCTGCCAGGACTTCCCCTGAGTCCATCTGAAGTGGCAAAATTTATTTATTTTGTCAAACATGTACTAGATAACAGGCATAAGTATAAACATGGACATGAACACAGGAAATGGGTACAGATAAATGGGAACAGTAGGACAAGGATGTTAGGCACGCTGTGCGCTTATGCACGCCCCCTTACGGAACTCTTAGGAATGTGGTGAGGTCCACAATAGACAGTTTAAGGTTAAACTTATGGGGGTTTGAGGATGTAACAAAAGAGTTGGGTAGTGCATTCCAGGCATCTTTAATTCTTTTTTGTACTATATTTTGGCCAACATAATGCTAGTGTCACCTAAACTTGAAGTAGCTACATGGTCAGTTAATGTTCAAGGTATTGTACCTAATCATTGAATCTTTAATGATGAGATCCTATCAATCTTAGAGATTGTCTGCCTTGCTATAAACCCATACATCTAAGGGGATCTTTTGGGGCCATTTTTTTAATATAGGCATCCACTTGCCAGTCACATGGGTAAGACTTTTGGCCTGCATTGTTCTCACATGGAGGAGTATTTTTCCTTGAAATTTATATATTTATTTTATACTGTATGGCCAGATGACTTTCAACAATATAAAAACAATTAAAAAAACAACTTCCCCTGCTCCGGCAACAACAATCAAATGAACCATTTGATGAGCTCCATCCTAATCTGGGGTCAGAATAACAGAATTGGAAGGGACCTTGGAGATCTTCTAGTCCAACCCTCTGCTCAAGTAGGAAACTCTATACCATGGTTTCCAGTTTCTTCTTAAAAACCTCCAGGGTTGGTTGTCCAGTTTCTTCTTAAAAACCTCCAGGGTTGAAGTACCTACAACTTCTGAAGTCAAGCCATTAATTGTTTTAACTATCAGGAAATTTCTCCCTAGTTCTAGTTTGCTTCTCACCTAGATTTGGTTCCATCCATTGCTTCTTGTCCTGCCTTCTGGTGCTCTGAAAAATAGATTGATCCCCTCTTCTTTGTGGCAGATATTGGAACACTGTTAGCATGTTCCCAGCTCTATTGGCAAAACCAGGTCTTCAGGGCCTTTCAAAAGAGTGTCAAAGTGGAAGCTAATCTTATCTTTGGAGGGATGATGTTCCACAGGGAATGAGCCATCATGGAAAGGGCCCATTTTGTTCCACTAGATGGACATCCTTAAAAGAGGGGATCAGTGGCATTCCCTGCCTCCCTGTTCTGGTTCGTTGGGTAGTTAACGGTCCTTCAAATAACTTGGTCCTGAGGCAATTAAAACTGCTCCCCATTCTCTGCATTTCAGTATGGATGGAAAAGGACGTTTTCATTTTTTAATAGTTGGTTCCTAAGCTTTACATGTAATTTGACTAGAATGACTGCATCACCGAAAATGGAAAATTGTGGCTTTTGCCATATGGGTATATTCTAATTTGCATATCCACTTGGGTTGTGTGAATTGATAAATTTAGAGATGGAAATGCAACCCCTCATTTTTTTCCTTACCCATTTGTAGACAGGTTAAATCTTGGGTCTGATGCAGTAGAGCTCCGTGCTTGTCTATTTCTCTTCTTGAATTAAAATTGTGATGCAAAGCTAGATACTTCCTTACTGTTGAACGCAGCTATGATGTTTGTGTGGGTGGTATTTTATGTTTATGTATATCAGCGTTTCTCTATATATGGACGTATATGCGTATGTTTATATATCTTCCTCTCTCTGAGTATGTGTGTGCGCTTCTGCCTATCATAGAGTTAGGTGTCATCTAGCTATTTATCTGGGTGCCTATAAATAGCTTGGGCAACAATGTTCGTGATTTCCATAAGAGGACTTCTTCATATCCCAGTGTGGGTCTTTTGGCTCCAGAAAGCTGACTATTCCCTAAAAAATGGAAACAATTAAAGCGAAAAGAAAACAGGAAAAGAGAGAGAGAGAGAGAGAGAGAGAGAGAGAGAGAGAGAGAGAGAGAGAGAGAGAGAGGGAGGGAGAGGGAGAGAGAGGGAGGGAGGGAAGGTCAGTTTGGTATACCGAGCTGCCCAAAGATTGTAAGAACTGTTTTCTTATTAGAAAAACACTCAAGACTTATCATGTGCAGCAGATGGGAGAGGAAAAAGCAGCTTGAAGACAGTTATATAAATATATCCTTGATGTCTGTTTTGCTTTTCAATTTGCAGAGAACAGTACAAAGGTAGTGCAGAGCGCCAGTCAGGGCTGCACTGTGTCTCTTGATATCCATTCCAGATGCTGGCTAGACTTTGTGGAGCCAGTCTTATGGCACTGGGGCTGGAGCGAGTTGTCTTTTCCTCCAGGTGTGATGCTTCACGCTGATCCTCCTACAGGCCTGGCCAGTTTTATCCAAACATGCAAAGCACAGAGACAGGCATCCACCAGCTTTCTGACCAGAAACCACCTCCTGCTAAAAGGAAAGGGCAAAAAGGCGCCCACCCGCTCGCTCAGCCTGACACAGCCTTGCAGACAAGCCCACTTGTCGCTGCCGATTAGCCTGTCACTTCAAAAGCCAGACCACCAGAACGTAAACGGCAAGAGGAAGCCCAACGTTGTTTGCAAAATCATTGTGATCTGAGTTAGTAGCTCTTTTAGGAAATATTTCACTTTGTACTCTGGAATTATCTGAGGGTGCTATCTGCCAGTGCTCAAGGCTGCCAAGCGCTGGTCTCGGACCAGGCTGGGGATGGATTTTTTTTTACACTGCCATATTTTAACTGCCTGATTAAACATTGCTAAGTGCAGAAGTGGTTCATAAATCTTGCAGGCGCCAACCCCATTTATTCGAACTGTGAGTTGCTGTCTAGAGTAGGTCAACAGGTTACAAAAGAGTTTGCATCAAACTGAGGGGCAGAGCCTCAGTCTGTACCCCTTGGAAATCAGGCATCAACTCCCCGTGTGAATGAGGAGGTTGGAAGGTGGAGGGCCAACGGGTCACTTTTGAGGGAATGCTTGCTGGGAACAGAAATGAAGCGGCATTCCTACCATGTTTAGGATGATCCGGGCTTGAGATCAGGATACTTTTGACATGGTGGGTGTTTAGATTGAAGATGACCCCATTTGGTTTCTGTCGGTGTTTCTCAAAGATCAGAGAATTCTGGGAAATTTATCCCCAAATGATTCTGATGGAGGTCTGGTGCTTCTTCTCTTTCTCCTCAACCTCATGAAGTATCATGAGGGAGCCTGGCTCTAGCTGATGATGAAAATTCTGAGAGCCGTTTTTCCCTCAGATCCAGCTTTGGGCCTTATGCTTGTTAAAACTGTGAGTCATTGTACAAGTTAAATGTGACCATGAACACCTTGGGAAACAGCCCAAACAAGGATGCTAGAGGAACAAGTGAAATTGCAAAGTCAAGGAACTATTTCTGTTTTGAATTTTAGTCAAAGCTTTCTTTGTCTTTCTTCCGTTAAATGCTCAAGGCAACTAACAATAAAAATGAAAGGTAAACACTTAATATGATGTGCAAAGGATAATATCACAATGAACATTTTTTTAAAAAAAATGTAAGATGCAAGTTGTCCCTTTTTGTTCTAATTCTCTCTTTTCCAGAGGTCCTGCTTAGAAAACATTCCAGATGGGTGGATCTCTCTCTCTCTCTCTCTCTCTCTCTCTCTCTCTCTCTCTCTCTCTCTCTCTCTCTCTCTCTCTCCCTCCCTCCCTCCCTCCCTCCCTCCCTCCCTCTCTCTCACACACACATATTCAAGATGGGGTGTTGCAACTGTGTGGTCAAAGTCCTGGCCCCTTTTACATGCTTTCTGAGTGTGATTACATAAAAAGGGTGGCATGTTTGTGTTTATGTGATTGCATTGTCACAACCAGCATCTTGACCAGTGGTGGGATTCAATTTTTTTTACTACTGGTTCTATAAGTTACTGCAAAATCCTCATTCCCTCCTAATCAGCTGGGACTCAGGAGGCAGAGAATAGATGTGGGCGGGGCCAGTCAGAGGTAGTATTTACTGGTTCTCCAAACTACTCAAAATTTCATGCTACCAGTTCTTCAGAACTGGTCAGAACCTGCTGAATACCACCTATGATCTTGACCCCATGGTGGATGTACCTACACAACATTCAGCAGGGGAGTCTCTCCATGTATGGGGTTTGTATCTGTTTTCCTCAGACCTTGACAGGCCACTAAACTTGGATTATTAGCACAGACACTTTCATTAATTATATATGTATGTGCATGTGTATGTGTATGTATATGTATATATTCCAATTTTCTAGGCCTACTGTAATCACTGAATGTTTCCTTTGTTCATACGATAGAATGAGCAAAATATACAATTATTTAATTAATCTGACAGCAGTCCTTTGCAGGGTGTTTAATTCAATTCTATGCTAGATTAATCTGAAGCGGCAACACTTGCTGTTGAAGACCTGCTGGCTGAGTGACTTCTAGAAGATGCTCACTCTTGGAAGATACATACTTCAAAAATGTTAACTCGGAAACAAGGTTAAGGAGACAAGATCAGTTATGGGGCACAACTAAGTGGCTGGTTTATTCTGGTGCTAAAGAAATCTCTGCCGCCTGACTGATCTGAGGAATGGCAATAACCAGCTGACCATTTCTATTTCTAGGAGAAGGATGGTCTTAATAAGACTGCTATTCAAGGGAAGATATTTGGATGTCCCCCTTTTCTCTGCCATTGCCTGTGGGGAAATCTGAATGCTACCCTTGAAGGCAATGCCTGATGAATCACTTGACTGAATCGAGTCCCAAGAAGCTCAAGATCACTCAAATGTGAGTTTTGTTCATTGTGCCTATACACCATCTCTTCCACTCATTTTCCCTAGCTGTACAGAAGTGTCTATTGCATACAGACAGTCATTGACTTATGACAATGGAGCCCAACATTTATGTTGCTAAACAAGACAGTTGTTAAGTGAATTTTGCCCCATTTTATGACCTTTCTTGCCACAGTTGTTAAGGGAGTCACTGCAGGTGTTAAGTTAGTGACACATTTGCAAAGTGAATTTGGCTTCCCCATTAACTTTGCCTGTCAGATGGTAGCAAAAGGTGATCACATGACCCCAGAACACTTCAACTGTCCTAAACATGAGCCAGTTGCCAAACATCTGAATTTTGATCATGTGACTGTGGGGATTCTGCAACAGTCGTAAGTTTGAAAAACAGCCATAAGTATTTTTAGTGCCGTTGTAACTTAGAACAGTCACTAAATGAATGGTTGTAAGGTGAGGACTACCTGTATTGGATTATTGCCATTTTATCTTTTTTTTTTAGTGGTTTTCTATTTTTTCCTTCTGGTCTGTCAGTTGTTCTAAATGAAATCCTAATATCCTTGCACATCTAGGGAGTGAACTACACCAAGCAAGGAAGGCTCATATGCATTTTACTTGCCAACTTGTCTCTGAATTGATTTACTTTGAGACCACTCTAGTCAAGTGAGTCTATGGAGATTCTCAGTCATCCATGCCATGGTTGTCCCAAAGGTGTTTTTTCAGGAGGCAACTGGACTTTTTTTCTTTTTTTCTTTCTTTTGAAGACATTTTGCTTCTTATCCAAGAAACTTCTTCAGCTCTGACTGAATGGTGGAGATGCAAGGAATATAAATCCTTTCATTCCCCACCATACAGTCAGAGCTGAAGAAGCTTCTTGGATGAGAAGCAAAATGTCTTCAAAAGAAACAACAAGTAACTCCAGCTGCCTCTTGGAAAAACACCTTTGTGCCAGAGTGACTTTGTAAAAACTTTGTAGACTCCAAGGGTCAGCAGGGAGTGAAGGATCCATGCCTGAAAGAATGAGGGAAGGGGAGGCAACATGGCATGTCTTTGCTGTTATTTTCAGAGGCATCACTGATTGTCGGTCTGGCTTCCATGTCAGAATGAAAAGTGATGTTTTGCTACCAAATATTGGCTCCTCTGCTTTTTAATGTTCTTAAATCAACTGAAGAGGGCCAAGAAACAAGAAGCACAACTGTTTCAAAAAAAAAAAAAAAAAGAGTCAGGCTAAACAATTCCAAATTGGGGATTACTGGAAAAGGGGAATGTCATATGGAAGAACAGGAAGAAAAGCTTTATTCTTAATGCCTTAGATTCTTTTAACTGTATGAAAAATCAGACGGGACTTCTTGACAATTTTGTAATTTTCAGTACAACCTCCATCCATTCCAACCGTAGGGTGTCTGTTCTCTCCTAGGGAAAGGATGGATGCTAGCTGGAATTTGTTCCAACTAATATCCTTTCCACTCAGGACTTGCTGGAAGCAAAACAACCACATTTTCTCCTATTGGGATTTTAAGTGGATTTCTTTCCTTTCCTTTCCTTTTAATCCCTATTCAAGTGTCTGGATTATTCAGGGAAGATGAATGAATAGGGACCATTTATTTCTCAGTCATCTACAGTTTAGTTTAGTCTAGTTTAGTTTATTGTTATTGCACCTCCTACAACGAAATTAAATGCCATCTTCAGTGTAGATTACACATAAAAAAAAATAAAACAAAATCACACATCCTTCGCATTCTATACCAGGGGTCGGCAACCCATGGTTCTGGAGCTGCATGTGGCTCTTTCATCCCTCTGCTGCAGCTCCCTGTCACTCAAAATATGTGTCACAACCGCCAATGTGTGACACCTGCCAGCACGTGATTTATTGAGCTTTTCGACCCCCAGTAGGCCAACCGTGGATAAATCCAAGAAAAGAAAAGTTTCAGAAGAAAAGAGAACCTTTAATTCAAATACATATGCTAGTTTTGTGGGCGCTCAGGAAATAGTCAAGGCACGGGAAGGGATTTGTGGCTCCCGGTGTATTTTTTTCTGTGGGAAACGGTCCAAATGGCTCTTTGAGTGTTTAAGGTTGCCGACCGCTGATTGAATTGAAACCCCCTGATATTGCATCAATATTGCACTATACAGTACAATTCAGTATAGTTACCGCTCTGGGGTAGAAGCTGTTTTTCAGCCTATTCAGCCTATACAGGAGAGAGAGAAAAGTTCTGACTGGCCTTTATTACAGTAATCAATTGAGTTACTGTGCAAGACGTTTTGCTATAGAATGTATTTATTTATTTATTTGCTTTTTTATTCCCTTCATACTGAGTTGCCCTAAAATGCTAGAATCGTGGGAAGTAGAAATGACTTTCACCAACTTTCTGGCTGATCTTCAGCTATTGGCTATGAAATTTAAATTACCTGAAACTGTATAACCCCCTCGTGTCCTCTGAAGGTAAAGGAATTAATTCTGCATGTTATTATTAATCATGAAATAACAGTCATCTTTATATCTCTCCTCACCAGCCGTTTATAAATTGGATGGCCCTGATAATTAGTAAATACAATCATGACTTCAAAGCATGCATTTGTTTTTCATTCCTTCCCTCAGAAATTCATTATATGGACCTGACCTCATTCTGCACTACATTCCAGAGAGTTGAGAGGCTACCTGATGAAGGGATTCAGGAAAGAGTGAGAAGAAAATGATCCCACTGAAGCCTGGATATATTTTTGGGCCGACTGCATTATCCATGGATGTGTTAGGAACAACTTAATTTCACTGTCCCCCAACCTTTTGGGCACCAGGGACCAGTTCAGTGGAGGGAGGTTTTTCCATGGACCGGAGGGAATCGTGGTTTCATGTGCTGCCTCCATCCTGAGGATGGGGCTTCACTTGTTTGTGCGGCAAGATCTTATTCTTTGTCCTTCAAAAAGATGGGGTGGGGGTGGAGGGTTATTTATTTATTTGATTTTTTTTCTTATCCTACCTTTTTTTAAAATCCTGGCTTACTTTTATCTTTTGTTGTTGCCAGTTATGAAGTCGTGTCCGACCCATCGCGACGCCATGGACAACATTCCTCCAGGCCTTCCTGTCCTCTACCATCCCCTGGAGTCCATTTAAGCTCATGCCTACTGCTTCAGTGACATTTGCCATAGATTGTTTTATACAATATACATTAGTAAAAAAGAGGGCAGAGGAGTGGTGAATAGTTTTTAAAACTATTGGTTTGTGGTTGATAGCTCACCCAGGTTTTTTTCAGCCTTTGTTGTTGTTGTTGTAAATTGCAAAGTCGTGTCTGACCCATCACGACCCCATGGACAGTTCCTCCAGGCCTTTCTGTCCTCTACCATCCTCTGGAGTCCATTTAAGCTCATGCCTACTGCTTCAATGACTCCATCCAGCCACCCCATTCTCTGTTGTCCTCTCCTTCTTTTGCAATCAATTGTTCCCAGCATTAGGCTCTTCTCCAGTGAGTCTTTCCTTCTCATTAGGTGGCCAAAGTATTTGAGTTTCATCTTCGGGATCTGGCCTTCTAAAGAGCAGAAAGGGTTGATCTCCTCTAGGACTGACCAGTTTGATCAACGTGTAGTCCAAGGGATTCACAGGAGTCTTCTCCAGCACCATAGTTCAAAGGCCTCAATTCTTTGGCGCTCAGCCTTCCTTTTTTTAATTAAAAGTTTTAATAAATTTTACAAATGTTTCCCCTTTCCCTTCCCTCCCTCCACCCCCAACCCTATCCCCCCTCCAACCCTCCCTTCCACCAACCTCCCAGAGCAAAATACAGGGTATAAACATTTAACAATCTTATGCTAACATAAGCTAACTGACTTTAACATCCTACCTCCTCTTGTGCTTTAATTCCCCTTTTGTTAGACTAACTTTAGATAAATTGTAACATTCCTTGTGCCTTCACTCATAAGCTAATTGAAATTTTTTAGTCCGATATTTATTTTGAATACAGTCAATCCATCTTCTCCATTCCAACTTATATTTCTCATCTGAATGGTCCTCCAAATATGCTGTGATTTTGGCCATCTCTGCTAGATTTACTACTTTTAGCGTCCATTCTTGAATAGTAGGCAATTCTTCCCTCTTCCAGTACTGCGCCACCAACAATCTTGCTGCCATCGTTAAGTTCAAAATCAAATTAGTCTCTATAACTGTACAGTCTAAAATTATACCTAATAAAAACAACTGGGGAGTGAAGGCGCTCAGCCTTCCTTATGGTCCAACTTTCACAGCCATACATTGCAACTGGAAAAAGCATAGCCTTGACTATACACACTTTTGTTGACAGGGTGATGTTTCTGCTTTTTGGTATGCTGTCTAGATTTGCCATAGTTTTCCTCCCCAGGAGCAAGCGTCTTTTAATTTCTTGGCTGCAATCCCCATCTGCAGTGATCTTGGAACCCAGGAAAATAAAATCTGTCACTACCCCCATTTCCCCCCCCTTCTTTATTACTTTATAAATCATTACTTAAATTAAATAAATTTAAATATATAAAATTAATTAAATAAAATTAATTAAATAAGATTAAATAAATGAAATTAAAAAAAATAATTATTTTTATTTAATAACTCAAATACTTTCTACTCTCTACCCCTCCTATTTTCCCCACAACGATAACCTTGTGAGGTGGGTGGGCTAAGAGAAAGGGAGACTGGCCCAAAGCCACTCAGTTGTCTTTTATATCTTTCATATCCTAAGGTGGAACTAGAACTCTGAGCCTCCTGGTTTGTTAGCCAGCTTTAAGATCCCTAGAATATAAAGAGAAGCAGAACATCATTTAGCAGGCAATTAAATGTTATTCTTTAAGTAGTTACATGATTACAACATTCATATCCCATTTCCTTGAATTTTATAAATATGCTTTTCGGGCAGGTTTGACTTGGAGAAACAGGAACTAAAAGAACATATTCCAAATAACATGCTGGAGCACAGTTGACACAATTTGCTTCTGAGATTCACATTGACAACAATTTCCAAAATCTTAAGTCTAGGATCAACCATCTTCCACTAAACAAAAGGTGGCAATTTCAATTAACATTCATTTTTACAGAGAGTTCTTTTGGTTAGATTTCCTGACTATATTATTAATCTCCAGATGAAATCTATGGCAGATCCAAAATGTACAACAACTTCAGTTATACTGGCTGACTACTAGAACTGAATCCGTAAGATGCTCAGATGAGAAAGGAGGATTTTGCTCCAAAAGTTAAAATGTGGCTATTCTTGTCAAATGACTAGAGATTTTGTCGAAGTTTATCTAATGCAAACTTGGCCCAGGAGATGGGAGTGATCGTGTCAGTTTCCTGAATCTTTTGCCAAGATGTAAGCTATTGCCTTGGCCTGCAGGAAAACATCTCCCTGAAATATCCTTCCGACTTTACTGTTTCTTTTCTATCATCAGCATCAGGAATCTTGCCTGTTGCACCTCTGGTGTCGAGGCTCATAAATTATGAGTGTCTTTAACATTTTGCAGACAAGACTCTGCAGATGTATCTCACAGCTATTTCTAAGAGTCTGCTCTGGGATAACTATTAAGGATTCATTTCAGTTGCTAGAAAGGGAAACGGGTTTTCTAAAATACATTACTACTATTGACCAATAATTATGTGATTATATATGAAGGGAGGCCTGCATATAATTATCACACATCTTATTGCAAGCACAGAAGTCATCTAGTCCTATAGGTTGAAAAAAATCCCCTTAATGCAATGGTGAAATGCAATTTTTTTTACTACCGGTTCTATGGGCGTGGCTTGGTGGGCGTGACTTGGTGGGCATGGCAGGGGAAGGATACTGCAAAATCTCCATTCCCACCCCACTCTGGAGCCAGCCAGAGGTGGTATTTGCCAGTTCTCTGAACTACTCAAAATTTCCGCTACCAGTTCTCCAGAACCTGTCAGAACCTGCTGGATTTCATTCCTACCTTAATGTAATAATCAACCACTTCTTAGACATGAAGGTCAGAGGTGGGTTTCAAATAATTTTGCCACGGTTCATCGTGCATTGAAACTGTGAGTGTGTGAATGTGCCTTCCACTCATGTGTGCAGCCTTCCATGCATGTGCTTTGAGTGCATGTGTGGCTTGCACACATGCACACGGTTTAGAAAACATGACTAAATATGATGCCATAGTGCCGGGGCGGGTGAGCGGGTCACAGGTTGCCACTACCAGTTCGCCCGAACCTGTCCAAACTGGCTGAATACCACTACTGATGAGGGTACTTATTAATGAAGATATTCTTGGTTTCTGATCTGGTCTTTGCAGTAGGTACCAGTCTGATATTTTATCCATTTTATTGATGGGATGAAACATAAAAAAGCTTATAATAAAGATCTCTCCAGACTTTAGATGGTAACGGAGCAAAATCAGTGAACTGTTATTGGTAATGTCTTGGGAGCTGTGTAGAGCTGATGATTTCCTTGTAAAGCCCAGGCAGAGATACATCTCAGAGTCCTGACACATGTTCTTTGAATACCCATCTGTTTGAGTTTTTCAGGAAGAATAGAGATCCATTAATATATTACTGGGGAAAATGCCCTTATCTCTTCTGCATTGTGGCAGGATTGTTTTATACAATATACTAAGGACTGTTATCTTTTCTTTACTATTAAAAAAAAACCTGCTGTATTTATTTTAGAAAACTGTGAAATTCATCTGCATCTCTCAAAAATATTTCCTATCCCCAATGGCGACCGACCATTTGTATGCATGGACGATGCAAAATGTTGCTTAGAAACACCATGTTATCAAATGGGGAACACCAAGTTGGAGAAGTTCCCAGACAGCCGGTTTGCGATGATAATTTGCAATGGAAAATTCCAACGCCTAGTCCAAGATCCTAGATCTACTTGCTTGCTTCTCCTTTTCCTCATTTGGTTTGCTTCTTATTTGGCCTTCTTACTTTCCCCTTCTATGTCTGTTTGTCTGTTTAAATTGGACCTCACATGATTTGAGATTGCACACTTATTTCATCCATTCTGTACATAGCCCCACTAACTTCACTGAGCTTGCTATATTTCTGTAGGATTAATAGAACAATTGTTGAATGTTTGGGGAGAAGGAAGCTTGCATGGACATCCAAACGATAAAAGTGTTTCGTATTTGATGAGCATGTAGCATTTACTCTGTTTCCATAAATTTTATGGTCTTTTGGATTTTGCCAACTTGTGTGTGATAGAAGAGATTAATTCAGCATGTCTGCTTATGAATATTAAAAGAAATGGACATCCTCAAGCATTTGTTTCAGTGGCATGATCATAAATGGATATAATGTTCCTGGCAAGACATAGAGATATTAGCAAATATTTCTAAACTCCGTGACAATGTATATTTTTAGGTGCAACCAAAAATGTTGTTGTAGCAATTTAGATAATAACTAATATATCAAACTTTAAAGACCACAAACAAGGGAAGCAAATAAATGGAGAAAGCAGAGTCCTGTTTTGTCTTTAGCTAGTAGTAAGCAGAAATTGCTCTTTGGATTTTGCCATATTCAAGTTTATGTGAGCATTTACAATTTTGTTAATAACTGATTAACTGTTGATAGTGAATTATATCCCAATTCTAAGTAATTCCTATCTCTTTGTGCTTCACGCAGTTGAGTCTATAAGCAGAAAACTTTACGAGAACAATTGTTTACTCAAATTAGCAGAAGCCACAAAGAAAGGTCTCTGTTTTTCAGTCATGTTTTGCATGCCTCCTCTTAGTACTATCCTGAACCTCTTTGAAATTAAACACCAGTAGAGAAGAAGAAAAGAATCCATATTTACCATATTCTAGTAATTCCTTGGACTGCAAGGCGATCAAACCAGTCAGTCCTAGAGGAGATCAACCCTGACTGCTTTTTAGAAGGTCAGATCCTGAAGATGAAACTCAAATACTTTGGTCACCTAATGAGAAGGAAGGACTCACTGGAGAAGAGTCTAATGCTGGGAACGATTGAGGACAAAAGAAGGAGGGGACAACAGAGAATGAGGTGGCTGGATGGAGTCATTGAAGCAGAAGGCATGAGCTTAAATGGACTCCAGAGGATGGTAGAGGACAGGAAGGCCTGGAGGAACGTTTTCCATGGGGTGATGATGAGTCAGACATGACTTTGCAACTAACAACAACAATAACAAGTAGCAAATCAAACACAGTTTCACTGAACAGCAGATTTCTAAGTACGCATTCAGAAATGATGAAGGTCTTTAGGATAATATCAGCTTGCTCAAATAACAGCAGCCTCCACAGATTTTTCAGAAGCATAATATAGAATTGAAATATACAATATAATATATTTTTTCTTCTCACTCTCTAGGTGTGGAATTAGACAAACCGTTATGGCCAGGCCGTATGGGACGACCTGCTACAAGACAATTCAGTGCGGGATAACTCAAGAAAGGGACAAGTAGAATTGTAGGTCACCCCAGCCTTGAGGACTTCTAACTTGAGTAATGTCAACCTAAAGCAAGACGATGCCTGCTGCAATTCACTTGTCCCTCTCTTGAGTTATCCTGTGTTGCATTGTTCTGTGGCAAGTTGTCCTGTGGTGAGTTGGCTGCAGCAAGTTGTCCCAAGGGGAGCTAGCCGGGGTAATTTGGCTATGCTGAGTTGTCCTAGGCCTATCTGAGAGTTGGACATCTGGGAGCTCCTGCTGCAAATCTGACCATCACTCGCATAACCAGAGGAAATAGCAGGTGTAATTAGATTGTAATTCCAGAACAAAAAGGTAAAAAGTCAAAGAGCATTGATAATTTCATAGGATTTTAGGAAGCAAGCTGCCAATAAATATTATAAAATCCCCCAAATTTCCCCTGAAATTCAGTAGAAGGTTGTTGTTGTTAGTTGCGAAGTCGTTTCCGACCCATTGTGACCACATGGACAACATTCCTCCAGGTCTTCCTGTCCTCTACCATCCTCTGGAGTCCATTTAAGCTCACGCCTACTGTTTCAGTGACTCCATCCACCCACCTCATTCTCTGTCGTCCCCTTCTTCTTTTAACCTCAATCTCTTCCAGCATTAGGCTCTTCTCCAGTGAGTCAGTAGAATAGGACATCTTTTAATAATGAAGGGTGCTATTTTCCTTAGATAAATAAGTAATTGGAAAACAATTATATTTCTAAACTTCCAAGATCTGCATAATGTGTTGATAAACAGTGGCTCCTCCATCCAGATTTCCCTGAATCAAGACATTATTTTAAAGGTGGGGTAGAAAGGGAAGATCTTCAAAAGGCTGGGACAAACCATCTTTTGTAGTGTAGAATAGACTTCTGATTATGGATTGGATAACAATCTTTCCTTCCCTACTCATTGTTCCACAGGTAGTAGCCAAGCCATTTATTGTAGACCATGGTTGAAGGCTCATTGCATATTCTGGTCTTTATAATAAATAATGAACATTATTTTTTTTCAATTATAGCAGGGGTGGGTTCCTGTCAGTTCTAACCTCTTCTATAGAAGAGGTTCCAGAAATCTACAGTGCCGTTTAGAACCGGTTCCAGATCCCTCCCCCTGCCCGTTCGTACATCATCAAGATGAAGAGCGAGAGGAGGAATTCTGGGAGTTGAAGTCCACAAGTCTCAAAGCTGTCAAGTTTGAACACCCCTGAGTTTTTTTTCTAAAGGCTTAGGGGTGCAAGGGTCTTGTAACTTGACAGCTTTAAGACTTGCATACTTCAATGCCAGAGTTCCTAAGCCAACATGACTGGAGGAGGAATTCTGGGAGTTGAAGTCCACAAGTCTTAAAGCTGTCAAATTTGAACACCCCTGGGGGTTTTTTTCTAAAGGGTTAGGGGTGCAAGGGTCTTGTAACTTGACAGCTTTAAGGCTTGCGTGCTTCAAATGCCAGAGTTTCTGAGCCAACATTTTGGTTGCTAAGCAAGAGCCTTGTTAAGTGAGTTTCACCACATTTTACAAGTTGGCCACTCCCACCCGGTCACATGGCCAGCAAGCCACTCCCACCCAGTCACATGATTGGCAAGCCACTCCCACAAAGCAGGCCACACCTACAGAAGAGGTTCTAAAAAAATTTGAAACCCACCACTGAATTATAGTAACCAGTCATGTTCATCAGCAAGGATTACCAGGCAAGTTTAACAAATGCTTGATTCATATCCATAAAAATGATTGATGCTATGTCAGATGACATGAGCCTTTCAAAAACTGTGAGTGATTGAGTATCGCATTTGTATCAATTTTTAGTGATAGATTTTTAGGTAGGTAGATTTTTCTCCATGATGATCTGCCTCTAACTGTTCTTTAGGTTTCCAATAGACCACACACTGCCACCCTATCTTGCTGCTGGTTTTCCTCCTCTCTCTCCTTCCATCTTTCTAACCATTAGAACCTTCTCTAGAGAGCTAAGTCTTTGCATAATCCAAATTCCCCTGAATTCCCCTTTATTTTTTCCAGTGCAAATCTAACAACCTGGCATGCAATAATTGTTACTAGGTGGATTAGAACCTTTTTCGCAAGCATACACATGTGCCAGAAACCAGAAGTGCAGCCAGCTGGTGTGCATGTGCATACTGGGAAGATGATCTTCTGATTTCTGGCGCGCACATGTGCACCAACCAGCTTGTCTTCCCGTGCGCATACACGCCAGAAACTGGAAGACCAGGTGGCCAGTTTGCATGCATGCGTGAAGACCAGCTGGCTGGCGCGCCGGAACCCGGAAGAGCAACGGGCGATGGCTTGTGTGGCCGGAGAGATGGCTTTGCGTGCCACAGGTTCAACCTCCAAATTTTTTTTCCAGCCCTATGTTTCTATGATTCTGCTCCATCAGAACAAAAATGCAGAAAAGCTAACTGAAATATTTATCCACTTTCTCACAAGCATTGATAACCTCAAGCTGCTGTTTTCCTGATGCATGTATTGATTAGATTCTCCTAGCATCACTCAAAAATCCACTCAGACTTGGGGACTACGTAGACAAGACATCTATTCTTTACATCTATTGTAAAGAAGAATCTTGGCAGATTAAAAGAAGCATCACTACTTGGAGCTTGGGTTGAAAAACTACAAGAACAAACTCAAGGGTCTAGTGATAATGGAGAGATCAAACTAAATGCAGTGAAGGTCCATATTGTATTAAGAAGGAGATACAGAAAAAAGGTATTACATTTACAGCAATGAATAGAGACCGCACAGCAGTCAAGACTTATGTATTACTGAATTTTTAACTCAGAAATTTTGCTGCTAAAATTACAAAAACAATTGAGCTTCCCCCCCCCCCCCCGTTATCCATCTTCTTTTTGTCTCTGAAGCTAGATACTGATCTGAAAGCAGTGCATATAACCCTTTGCTTTAATTTAGACCTATAAAAGTTGGGTCTTGGATATCATGAGCTCATAGACATGGAGAATGCCCATAGAATGCCTCTAAGAGGCTTAATTTGTGTGCTTGCTCAGCCAGAGCATTATGTATACAACTGTGAACATTGCTCTAGTTCACATTCCCGATGCCAAGCAGACTTTATACAAGTCAAGTGTACAGTTGACACTGAAAATCTCTGCTTCCATTTCTATCAGCGAACGTCCCCTCTTTGCAGTTGAGATAGAAAACCAGGACAACAGTATTCTACTAGAATAATAATCCCTTCAAATTACTAAAACGCTAAAAAGCAGAAAGCGTCCATGTTTTCATGGAATTTTTCAATTTTTTTTTGTTTAAAATACATTTATTTCAATTTACAGAAAATGCTAAAATATTTATATGAGACTAAAATACACTTTAAAAAACTGAAATTAAATGGAACAATTCTAAAACTTAAAAAAAGAAAAAATCCCATTAGAAAAGGAAAAGAGAAGCCACCCCACCCTAATAAAATAAAACTCTACTTATATATTAAACGTATCAATATCCACTATTGTTTATTAATACATATAGTGCAGTACTGTATAATTAAATGCAAAATATTATTGTAAAATATCACAAAGTCTCTGCTAAGTAATGCATTTTATTTTATCCTTTGATTAATAGAGAATATTGCCTTTTCCAGATTGGATAAATTACACATTTATGAAAGTCAATCCTTAACAATGGGAATAATGCCACTTTTCCAATTTCTTTAGCTCTTTTCAATCTTTTGCAGAGGGTTGATACATATTTAGAAAAAATTGAAATTAGTGGCTGCTTATCTGGAGGAGATCTGCTGTACATGGGAAGGCAGGCAGTAGAAGGATGTTTTCCCAATGAACAACAACAAAAAATAGCCTAAGAACAAGAGAATGAACTGTGGCGACGCAGTGGTTAGAATGCAGTACTGTAGGCTACTTATGTTGACTCCTGGCTGCCAGCAGTTCAACAGTTCGATTCTGACCGGCTCAAGGTTGACTCAGCCTTCCACCTTTCCAAGTTCGGTAAAATGAGGACCCAGATTGTTGGGGGGCAATAGCTGACTCTGTAAACCACCTAGAGACGGCTGTAAAGCATTACAAAGAGGTATATAAATCTAAGTGTTATTCAGTAATGGTATCCTCTTTTCTTCACTACTGATTCAGTAGGTGGAGTGCACGCACAGAATGTCCATGATGATGTCTGGGTGGGTGGGCAGAGCCTTGCGTGGCTGCCACTACCGGTTCGCCCGAACCGGTGCGAACTGGCAGAATACCGCCTCTGGTGCTATATGTCAGTGTGGGAGCCCGCAGATTCTCATCCTTACTTTTCTGCCAAGCTCAATTAGTTGAATTTGACATTATTTAAAAATATGTATACTAAAAATGGTATGCATTATCAGAACTCTAAGATTTGAACTTGAGTTAAAATTTTACACTGGATACTTTTCGTAGAGGTAGTCCTTGACTTACAACAGTTCATTTAGTGACCGTTCAAAGTTACAATAGCATCAGAAAAAGAGACTTATGACTGTTTTTCACCCTTATGACCATTGCAGCATTCCTGTGGTTACGTGATCAAAATTGGGACACTTGCAACTGATTCATATTTATGAAGTTTGCAGTGTCATGTGATCCTCTTTGTGACCTTAAATCAGTGGGGAAGCCAGATTTATTTAATTTATATGTGATTCCATATAAATAGACTGAAAATAAAACTATAATAAGTCTTCCTTCCTTCCTTCCTTCCTTCCTTCCTTCCTTCCTTCCTTCCTTCCATCCATCCATCCATCCATCCACCTCTCTGTGTCCTTCCTTCCTTCCTTCCTTCCTTCCTTCCTTCCTTCCTCCCCTCCCCTCCCTCCCTCCTTCTCTGAAAGGAATAATTTATTCACTTTTCTTTCTTCCAATGAACAAAAGTAGGAATGGTTTGAGAGGGTTTTGGCAGGCTGAATCAGAAACATTAAAAAGGGCTGAAGGACTCTATAACACGGTGATTTCTGAGACATCTATATACAAACCAGCCACGATATGGCTGGCTTCTGTTAAACTATTTATTCTGTGGTTATCCTTTTTTAAAAAAAATATAGTTTATGTTTAGAAACTTTATGATATATAATTATAGATATTCAAAACTACAAACATCCATGATTGTAAATAATGTTATTTCTCAGTTTCACTAGAACCATAAGCGTGGGTTGATCTTCCGGAGTCGGTAGAAGATTGTCTACAGTCATTCATATTTGAGTGTGGAACAGACAGATGTTTTTAATAGGTTGGTAACATAGTAAAATTTATTCTTAGGCTTTTGTTTTATTTATTTGTTATTTATTTGTATCCTGCCATTTATTATTTTTACAATATGCTCCTGCTGCCATGTTCAAGAAGCCAATTTTCTAATGACATGTACACATTGATGCCTGTTTTTTGTTCTTCTGTAACACGGGTGTCAAACTCGCGACATCACGTCATGTGATGTTTTGTGACATTTTTTCCCTTCATAGAGTTAGGGTGGGTGTGGCCTGTGCATGATGCATCCGGTCCTCAGGCTGCCAGTTTGACACTCCTGTTTTCAGACCAACCAAAAAGAAGACAGAAATAAAAAAGTCAGCTGTCTTGCTCATCTATGAGAGTGCAAATTATATAACTTCAGCCTTAGAGCTAAAGAAATTGGCCAGGCAGGATGGGTGGGCTGAAGAAGCAGAGTGATTGGATCAGGTCACTACCTGACACAGATATATTTCTTAAAGGGTCAGGTTGCACATGTTCCATAAATACTGATACAAAGAAAAAGAGAAGAAAGAGAAGTTCCATCCAAATCATTGGGAAAGGTGATGTGATTTGTATGATGTTGCCGTCCAAATGAACCAACATCATTGCTTGGTTTTCTGAGAAGTAGACTAATTGGATAGGATTGGACAGGATTGGATCACCATCTGACTCTTGACAGTCAATGAAATCGTAATGGCAGGCAGGCTAACAGACCTGAAGGGAACCTGAACATCCCTGTTGCCATTCTCTTACTCTGCCCCAGTGGTGAAATTCAATTTTTTTAAAATTACCGGTTGTGGCTTGGCGGGTGTGGCTTGGCGGGCATGGCAGGGGCAGGATACTGCAAAATCCTCACTCCCTCCCCACTCCAGGGGAAAGATACTGCAAAATCCCCATTTCCTCCCCATTCTGGGGCCAGTCAGAGGTGGTATTTGCCGTTTTTCCAAACTACTCAAAATTTCTGCTACTGGTTCTCCAGAACCTGTCAGAACCAGCTGAATTTCACCCTTGCTCTGCCCCATTCTCCACCAGTTGTGGCCCCATTGTCATTTAACACCAGGTGCTCTGAAATAAAGGGATGGAATTCCAGGTACCGTCAGAACACACAAGTGTTCAAATGGTGAGTATTTGGCTATTTAAAAAACTTTGGTTCCTAAATTCATTCCTGCCTTACTTCTGGTCCAAGTGAAACAGTTCTGAGTCTGACCATTCAAAATCATGCAACCTCATGAACTGCCTCCTCCTGTTAGCTCTGTTTTTAGTAAGTTTCAAATCCATTTGCAAAAACCTGCAGCATTGTTACCGCCTAGTGAATAATTTGCTTTTTGGGAACCGGAGGATAGACTTCAACATGGATATATCCTGAGTTTGACAAGGCTACCCATGTTTCATATGAATAAAGGTGGACACTTTGCTCCTAAACAATGGTGTGTAGTGGGACCCAAAGAGTGGGGAAAAGCAATGAAAGAATATTACACTTAACGAGACTTTGGCTGGGTTCCCAATCTGTAAATAGCTATCTGCAGCTGCTACAGATTGGTTTATCCCCTGATGTACAGGAGAGCTGTTGTCCATTATGTCAAGGAATTATTAATCTGTTGATTTAATTTTTTCTTTCCTGGGCATAGTAACCCTTTTGTAGCAAGTGTGATCAGAAACCACTTCGACTGTGGACAAAATGCAAGAAATAGATACCATAGTTCAAACTGTTGAAGGAGAGAGAGGCTAAAAGTTACACATCTGATAACAGGCAGCCCACTTCCTGCAGGTTGAAAGACAGCATCATATCCTGAGAGTCATTATACCAAATTTTCGGCTGCATAGAACTCCCTTGTTCCCATCCTCTTCTGGAAAAATGACTCCCTCTCCCTCACAGACATGTTCCACCTGAGGATTTCCATCCCTCCTTCTCTGTATACCTTGCCATTCCCTTTTATGCTAAAAGGTAAAGGTTCCCCTCACACTTATGTGCTAGTCGTTCCCCACTCTAGGGGGCAGTGCTCATCTCCGTTTCAAAACTGAAGAGGCAGTGCTGTCCAAAGACATCTCCGTGGTCATGTGGCCGGCATGACTAAATGCCGAAGGTGCTCGGAACACTGTTACCTTCCCACCAAAGGTGGTTCCTATTTTTCCACTTGCCTTTTTACATGCCTTTGAACTGCTAGGTTGGCAGAAGCTGGGACAAGTAACAGGAGCTCACTCTGTTACATGAACTGCCAAACTGTTGATCTTTCTGATCGACAAGCTCAGTGTCTTAGCTACTGAGCCATCGCATCCTGAGGTCTTTTATGCTACTGGCCCTCATAAAGTCACATGGTCATCCTATTCCCAAAGGTGCTTGATATAATTGATTGCAATAGAGGCTTTGATCAGAAAGATTAAAGTGAGATTCAGTGACAGTTAATTTGGGATTAGAATATTGAGGCGCACTAGAGGCTGCAAAAAAGAGAGGCTTGGTCACTTGAAGCTCACCTAAATAAAGACAGTCAAGAACTGTGGATGGCAAACTTGGAAAGAACATGAAATATGAAAGAATATAATGTAAATTTAGTTTTAGTACAGTTTTTAATAATATTTTAATCTGTGCCATTTTAATCTTTAATCTTTTAATTGTCAAGCACCAGGGAAATCAGGAGATCCAGGCAGTCCAAATGAGTATAAAGATTTATTGCAAGCTGAAGCTCTCTACAAGAACCTGAACTACTAACAGCCAAAGGAATTTGGCGGTAGATAAGGAAGGTGGGATGGACTTCGATCTCTTGTGGGCATGAAAAGACTTGTGATTGATGCATTTGACTCCTCCCTTGGGCTCAATCTAATCATCTTCTACAAACTAGTTTTTACTTGCTTTGTAACCTGCAAGTTTCCCTGAGTTACCTTGTAGGGGAGATGAGTGGCATAAAAACTAACTAACCAACTAACCAACTGGTTTGTCAAAGAGAAAAAGGGAGGAATACAAACCTACTTCGGGGAAGTAGGGATGGCAGAAGATTGGGCAATGATGATATTTTATTGTCTGTTGGCTCTGTTCCATCCACTCTTAAGTCTTACATAATGGGCTGCCTACTCAGATTACTCTGTTTGGCCTACTTTAGCAACAACAATACAAAGTTTTCTCACCTCTACTTGCTGATTTCTTCATCTCATTTTAGAATTGGAATCAGATGTCTTGTAATTACATTTTTATGTATAAATGTTACTTATGATATTTTTCATTTCCTGTTTTCCTGTGTACGTTATATAGCACTCTACTGCATTGCATTAGTTTTAGAAATCCTCTACCTGTAAAGAGGAAGTTATGATTAAAGTTCCAATATGGTGCATTTTTAATATTGAGGATCAGAATGTGATTTCATACACTAATAAGATGAGATTAAGTCAAATCTTGTATTTAAGATGCACTGAGAAACTATAGTTTTATTTTGTTTTTAAAAGCAGGACTGAAGCCACAAAGCTGGAGCATTAGGGCAGGAGGTGGTTTGGCCCTGATGCTCGTAGCATTCCTTCTGTAAATTTATTTTTTTGGTCCACCTTAAAATTTGATGCCTCCTGATTTGTCCATGGGGGTCCATGGACATCGGGAGAAGGAAATATGACATCATAATGCAAAATGTGAGTTGTGTCAGACATTAGAATTTGTGTCTTGAATCACTGTATGCGTGTCATCATTTTGACACAATTTCTCTTGAGACCTATGCAACTAGTATAATATTCTGAAGATGAATATTTTATAGTCTATATTCCTACAGTATGTTATAAATGGACAGTTAAAAATATAGGATGGAAAAAAAGTGATTTAATAAAAGTGTTTCTGTTAACCCACCAATCCCAGCAAACCCTGATTAAATCTTGGCCGGAATGTATTCTTAGCTCTCGCAATTAGATGTCACTATTATGGCAATTATTTTGTAAAAGACAATAAATACTATCGGGAGTTAATATTTGCTCTCAAAGAAAGTTTGCCAAAAGCTTAGAAGAAGCTTTTACAGAAGATTTTGCCCAGACCATTTGTGTACGACTCTACCAAATTCCAAAATCCTCTGACCATTGTTAACAACAAAAATGCAATGTTAAAACAGTTGTACCTAATAAAAGAGAAATCTGATTCAAAAATAGTCAAACCCTTTGGAATTTAACATAATAGGCTAAACATTGCCCATTCTAAATGAGTTCCAGGAATGCTGCTTTCAGCTTGAATACCCTGTGTTCTTTTAAAAATAGTCTGTACTGTTTAAATAAGGTTTATAAAAAATAGAAGGAAAAGAAGTATAAGAACGAGCAGGGTTGTCCTATTTTAAAATCATTTTTTCTGAATTTTTAAGAGGCAGTTATCAGAATATAAACTGAAATTGGCCCTGCTAAAGATCTGAATTTGATAGTATTGGCCTACTTCCAATTGTTGGCAAAACTCCATTTACAAAGCATAACAGCTCCAAATTTTTAGAACTCCACAGCCAAACCATAGGAAGTTTTACACTATTTAAAACTTCCAGATGAAGGGCTCCATTTCTCTTTTTTAAAAAAATGCAAAAACCTGTTCTAGATTCATATTTATAGCTCTGGGTTATTAGGATTTATGCCCTCTTTACTTATAGATTGGACTAGCAGTGTTCATTTTCTGAAGATGACTAAATTAGAGAGCAGAGATAATTTGTGAAAAATGTATGATTGTGTGTATATGATTTTTATTGAAAGTTTTAAGTAATAAGTAATAAGAATGAATACACACTACAACGGAAAAAATGAAAAAGAGAAATAAAATACAAGTCTAAAAGTGCAATGAGAAAAATAAGTAAGTTAAAAAAAACCTTACTTATAAAAGTGATTTCCAATATTCTTCACAGCAGTTATAAGTATAAATATATTTTAACCTTTCTTACGTTACATCATGATTCTCTTCTTTCTATCATCTATCCTGTCTAACCACCCAAACTATAAACCATCAGTTCATTTTTTTTAAATTTTTATACAGAAAGTCCATAAGGGGTTTCTAATTAGTAATAAATGTAGATATTATATTTTCTCTAATCAAACAAGTCAGTTTGGCCAATTTAGTGAGCTCTGTCATCTTTCCCAATGATTCCTCTGTCATAGGTATTGCCAAATCTTGCCATCTTTGTACATACAATAATCTCGCTGCAATTATCATATATAAAAACAACGTTCCATGACTTTCTTCCAACTGCTTATCATTCATCAATCCTAAAATGAAAAGTTCTGCTTTCAATTAAGTCTTCATCTGTATCGATATATGTATTTGAATCCAGGCATTGTCTGAAATAAAAACCTCCTTCTATGCAAAATATCCATTGTCATCACATAAAGTCTCGCTACCAGTGACGGTTTTAATTTCTCCCATCTTAACATTGTCCCTCTTAACTTCATTTCATGTCTTAACGTTTTTCTTTTGACATAACATACAACTCATGTTTGTCATAATAATATCTAAGCATTTTAACCTTTATCTCAATCTTAAAGCTAGTATTCTCCATTAGTTATATTTGCTCTTCATTGGAATTTGAACATACGGTAGGTCTTTTTAATATATATTAAAAAGCCTGTGGCTTAGTGGCTAAGACTCCTGCCTAAGATATAATACAGCCCAGGTTCAAATCCCAGTAAGGGTATGGCTAGCTGATGAGAGCTAATTAGCTCGAAATAGATCTATACTAGTCTCCCTTTATTTATTTATCAGTACAAATACAACACACACACACACACACCCCTAGATTAGTAAAACACAATTATATATATATATATATATATATATATATATATATATATATATATATATGTATGTATGTATGTATGTATGTATGTATGTATGTATGTATGTATGTATGTATGTATGTATGTATATTTGTGTTACAACCCCTAGTATGCCCAAATATGGGAGGGAGCTCACTACTCCCTCTTTCTGTCATTCGGCTCATCACAGAAAACCATCCAGGGAGAAAACCTTTACAACCTTTCTTGCCATAGTTGTTAAATCACTGCAGTTGATAAGTTAGTAACCCGGTCGTTAAGTGAATCTGGCTTCCCCATTGACTTTGCTTGCCAGAAGATCACAAAAGGGGATCACACTGACCCTAGAACATTGCAACTGTCATGAATACATGCCAGTTACCAAGCATCTGAATTTTGATCATGTGATCATGGGGATTCTGGAAAGGTCGTAACTCTGAAAAACAGTCATAAGTCACATTTTTCAATGCTGTTGTAACTTTGAACGGTCACTAAATGAACTGTTTTAAGTGGAGGACTACCTGAATTGCTCATTCATACGGTAAATACACTAAATCAATTCTAGTATCGTATTATCTATGAACATCTTCAAATAGAGCAGCGGTTCTTAACTTGTGGGTCGGGACCCCTTTGGGGGTTGAATTACCCTTTCACAGGGGTCACCTAAGACCATCGGAAAACACATATTTTCGATGGTCTTAGGAACTGAGACACCGCTCCTCTATGGTTGGGGGTCACCACAACAAGAGGAACTGTATTAAAGGGTCGCGGCATTGGGAAGGTTAAGACCACTAAAATAGAGGGACAACACTGAAGCTTTTATTTAAATCCTCTTCAAGTGTTAAAGGGTGAGGTAAGATTAGTTTTAGTAACAGTTTTCTTACTTGTTATATGTTATAATTTTTCACCAGTTTTTGAAGTCTGTTGGATCTATTTAATTTATATGGAGCCTCAGCTTTTATTCTAAAAGGACATTGCTCCCATATGCATCTGACTCAGGCAGATGAATGTTCCATTTGCAAATTTGCTCTGCAGATTTGTTATCCTCAGTGGTGATAGGTGACCTTGGCGGACCTGAGCTGAACTCATATGTTTATCCAAGCATCCTCAAAGGATAATTATTTAGAAAAAAAAGAGGCTCTTTAATCAGGATAGAGGAAAACACTCCTGAATTCAAAAGCCTGTGATGCTGGAGAGTGGCCCAGCTTGCTGCTCATAGATAAGGTATCCATCTCCAGCTAACATGCAAAGGTGAAAATAGAGGGTGAGTACGCAGTGGCTCAGTGGCTAAGACACTGAGCTTGTCTATCAGAAGGACAGCAGTTCAGCGGTTCGAATCACTGCAGTTGATAAGTTATTAACCAGATGTTAAGGGTCTCTGGCTTCCCCTTTGACTTTGCTTGTCAGAAGATCACAAAAGGGGATCACACAACCTTGGGACACAGCAATGATCATAAATATGAACCAGCTGCCTTTTATAATAATCCAAAAGTTGCAATTAATGGAGAATGCAGCTGTGTTGGTGTACCGTGGTACATCCATACAACTCCACTAATTCATGAGCTGCAGGTGCTCACTGTAGGCATCAGGGTCCCATTCAAGATGCTGATCATCTATTAATAAGCCCTTCTTGGCATTGGAAAGAATTATTTATGATACTGATTGGTTCCATGAGATCTCTTGGTCTCTTCCATGAAACAGTGTCATCTAGGGCATGGATCCCCAACTCCCCCAGTCTGTGGACTGGTCCTGAGTTGCGGCATGCCAGAAACTGGACCGTGCAAACAAGTAAAGCTCCATCTGTGGGATGCAGGCAGCATGTGAAACCATGTTCCCTCCAGTCCATGTAAAAACCTCTCTCCACGGAACCAGTTCCTGGTGCCCCAAAGGAAGGTGGTGGCTGATCAAGGGACACATAGAAAGCATGTCTTCTCCGTCATAGCACCTGCTTGGAAAATCTATCTTTTGCCCTGGGCAGGAAGCCAGAGGGATGGCTGAGACCATCCTGAAATGACTCTGAATTTGAATGTGTTTATGAGTTTGGCTTCAATTATCTTGTACTAGTTGATAACTTGGCATTGCCCAGGTATTTATTTATTTATAGGGGGGGAATGTCCAGACCAAACTTAATTTCTAATGTTGGGTTTTTCCTCTTACTACAGGGAGCCCCCTTGTGGAGTACTGTGAAGCCGTTACTATGGCAACTCCACTGCGCTGCACAGTACAAGCCATTTTAAGGCACAACAGGCTGTATCTTAACAGAACACACACCCTGAGGAGTTTTAGGGGTGTCTTACCCCCACAGTATTTTTCTCCAGAGGGTAAGTCATCTGTGTACCAAAGTTATGCTGGAACACACACAGCATATACACACAGATATCGATATAGATTGTGGTGTATTTTGTGTTTGGTTTCATTTCTCTGTAATTTATGATGGTAAGAATATTTAAGATGCCTGGATTTTCTAGTTGTGATTTGAGCAGCCACATATCATTTAAGTAAACCAATGAACAAATAGAGACAGGTGGCTCTCGACTTACAAGTACAATTGAGCCCAACATTTCTCTTGCTAAGCCGGACAGCTGTTAAGTGAGTGGCACCCCATTTTACAACTCTTTTTGCACCGTTGTTAAGTGAATCACTGCAATGGTTTCATGAATCTGGCTTCCCTCACTGACTTTGCTGGTCAACTGGGAATGTTGCAAATGGTGATCACATGACCCCGGGACAGTAAACTGCCATAAAATACATGCCAATTGCCGAGTGCCTGAATTTTGATCATGTGGCCACGGGGAAGTTGCAATGGCCCTAAATGTGAAAAACAGTCCTAAGTTAATTTTTTCAGTGCTGTTGCAATTTTGAAGGGTCCCTAAATGAATGGCTGAAAGTAAAGGAGTATCTGTAGGTGGATTTACATCCGAATATGATCGTATGCTGGCCTAGACCATTTTTACTCCTCTTTTAATGCCCTGTTCTTGCTTACCCATCCATTCCAATGAAGGCAAATGGTTGGGGGGTGGGGAGGAGGGATTCAATCTGGCACTGGCTCCATGTGTGTCCTCCAACAAATGTGAGTATTCTGGAAAAGTGAACAAAATGCCCCTGAACATGGCATTTGTTTTGATCAGGGGAAGGGAATTGAAAACATTTTATAATGTGCGTGTCAGGCCTGCAGCCATCTTTTCTTTCAGATCTTTTGCCCCCCACACTTTCTGTTATTCTACTATGCACTTTCTATTGTGGGGAAATGGGAGAGGGGATTGTAGGAGTGAGATGCGATGTAGTCATAACAACATTCTTTTTAGAAAGCCAAGGTCATCCTTTGTCTTTGCACCTGACCGGAACTGAATGGGTGGGACCTGCCAGCATGGCAGCGGAAGATTGGACCATGTGATGGACTTGTGGGGGCAAGATCTTGAACTTTCAACTAGGTGCGGAAAACCGGGAAGCTTTCAGACTCGGGTTTTCCCAAATGTGCCAAATGGCTCTCTTAACAAATTGGAACTTTGAGCAGTACTTTGCCTTGGACTCTGATTTACTTTTGGATGCTATTTGGAACCTTGACAGTGTGTATGTATTTGCAGAGTGTAGCTTACTTGAAAGATTGTGTGATTTGTTTCTCTCTTATCATTAGAGCAAAGGGGGAGAAGAAATACCCCATCATGACCCAAAGGTTCTTCTTAAGGAACTGATAATAAAGTTTGCCCCAGAAGGAACAAGGCTAAGCTGTGATCTAGGTTGCTTCCCAAGGATGTTTTTGGATAAGAATGGTGGCTGCTTTGTCTGGATGATGTCACTTGTTCCATGGAATTTACTAATGTTCCCCAGTTTCAGAGGAAATGAAGGCCTCCATAGAAGCTGGTGGAATATTTGACCCAATATAAAGGACAACTGGATCAAACAAACTACCATGGGTTATGGTTTGAAGCAATGAAACATGGAGAAAACAGGTTTACTTTTGCATTGTGGTTGATCAGGAGTGACATGCTGAGAAAAATACTCTCTCCTTAGGTAAAGAGAGGGCACCTGAAGCAAAGGCAGCACTATCTTGTACTTAAGGACAAAGTCATGTCTGCCTTTATTGAGCACATCACTAACTATGTAACTAGTGTTAAACACTCAATTTGCAACTGTTGCTGTGTATTTTGTGTGTGATTATCACCCCTAGATCTTCATCCTATAAAAAGATATTTCTGTTTGCTTAATTATAAAGCTCTTTATGAACAGGATCATCTGTAAATAGCTTGTTACAGCTGAAATAGAAATATAATTATAATGAAGGCAGATGTTTGTGAGATACTTCACAAGAAACTTGCCTTGAATGCACAAAAGAGAAAGGTTTGGCTAAATAGTGGGTCTTGGGCATGCAGCCGAGAGTCACTCATTTGGAGAGCCTGCTACTTAAGCCAGTGCAATGGGCCTTCTTTGTTCATGGTATACACATCCCCCCCCCCAGATCTTCTCTGAAGGCCACTAGTGAGATGCAAAGTGCATTAATTTAGGGCTAATTTATACCATCTGCTTGTTAAAGGGAGAATATGTGTTTTGTGGATTTGCTATGGAACCTGAAGTTCACAAAAACAATGCTTACCTCCTTACACAGCCAGCTTGCAATTCTGTCTATTTAATGGGCCTTCACTTGACTCTCTAACCAACTAAATTGTGACTTCTTCTAAATAAACCTTTAAAAAACCCACCTTGATAGATCAGACCATTTGATTCTGCACACCTTTGCCAAAGGTACATGTCAACTGCCTCAGGAAGGTCACAAACAGAGCATGACTTCCAATATTTTTGTTGCCAGCTGACCATCCTTACCTTGTTTGTGTACCTGGTGTTCCAATGTAGCTTTGGTAGGAATCCACAGTTGATAAACCTACTGTTTATTTATCCATTCAATCCATCAAAACAAATAATTTAAGCTAGAGATAATCACCATGCTTTTTTGTGGCACAGAAAATGTGTGTATTCTGAGCTAGTGCTTGTCAATATCAGGCATGAAAGACCAGGCCCACATGTGAAGGTTCAATTTAACTGATTTATTGCTAAGAGACTATGCTCAAGAAGATTCTCAACTGGTTAGAGTTAGAAAAGGGTCAATGGAAATCAAGGGGGGGGGACTGCATTTAGTTTGTGATTATGTAGCAATTCTAGGCTGATCCCTTTTTTCACCCCTTCCCCTGGCTCTGCCAGTCCTTTTCCTATAACAGTGATGGAGAACCTTTTCGGCACCGAGTGCTCAAACTGGAACATGTGTGCATGCACATGCATGTGCGCATGCCAGAAACCCAAAGACCATCTGGCCGGCATGTGCACACCTGTTTTTTTTTTTGGCCATTTTCAGAATGTTTTCCGGGCCAAAAACAGCTCAAAAAATTGCCTGAAAAGAGCCTGAAAAACGCCCCCAAAACGGCCCGAAAAACCAGCCCAAAAATGTCCTGAAAAACAGCCTAGTTTTGGGCCATTTTCAGACCATTTTCCCAAGACCATCTGGTTGGCGCACATGTGTGTGCTGGAAACCAGAAGAGCAGCTGATGACGGCATGCATGCCCACAGAGAGGGCTCTGCATGCCACCTCTGGCACCCGTGCCATTGGTTCGCCATCACAGTCCTATGACAAGTAATCTTAAGGGAATCATGAGAAGAACCCTCTAAACCTACTCCTAGTTGTTATTCTCTAACTTTTGACTTCTCTATGTCATTAAAACTGGGAGGGGCTGTTGAACAACCGTAAAGTTTGAGGTCCTAGTCTCAATACCAGATTCCGGTCTGAAATGCTGAAGAGTGGTGCTGGTGAGTATAAAATGTACAGAGCAAGTTGGATCACTGGTTTGAGCTGGCGGAAAACTATTATGCATTGTGTATTCCTATGTTTATATTTGAGCTCTGTGGTTTAAATGTGACAATTTATCCAAAGAGCTGCTTATTTCACTTAGTTTTTATCATTTGTCCTGGACCTAATTTGTACATTTTGTAATACTGTAATATAAAGGTATAATACAGTATGTTTCAGGGTCTTGGCAATCTTCTTATAGTCTAGGCCCGTGATGGCGAACCGATGGCACGCGTGCCACAAGTGGCACGCGGAGCCATTTGTCAGGGCACGCGAGGTGCTGCCCTGTCAGCGCGCGCTGGCCAGCTGAGTTCACATTTTTAAAAGCTATTTTTCGCCTTCCCCAGGCTCCAGAGGCTTTATAGGAGCCTGGGGCGGGCGAAAAGAGCCCCCCGCCCCCCACGGAGGCTTCAGGGACCGTCCCTTGGGAACACTTAAAACCACCCTCCGAGCAAACCGGAAGTGACTTCCGGTTGCTCAGAGGGTCGTTTTAAGCGCTCCGAAGGGTTCAGGGACCGTCCGAGGTTTCCCTGATGGCTTCGGAGCGCTTAAAACCAACCTCCGAGGGTGGTTTTAAGCACTCCAGAGGCTTCAGGGACTGTCTGAGGCTTCCCTGATGCCTTTGGAGCGCTTAAAACGACCCTCCGAGCAACCCGGAAGTCACTTCCGGTTTGCTCGGAGGGTGGTTTTAAGCACTCTGAAGGCTTCAGGGAAGCCTCCGGACAGTCCCTGAAGCCTCCGGAGGGCCTCCGGGGGGTCGGGGGAGGCTCTTTTCGCCCTCCCCAGGCTCCTATAAAGCCCCTGGAGCCTGGGGAGGGCAAAAAAAATGTAAAAATGGGGGGGTCGCGCATTGTGCGCGCATGCGCACTGGGAGGGTCACGCGTTGCATTATGGGTGCGGCACGCTTGCACTCGACCCCCCCTGCGCTCCCCCCACTTGTGGCATGCGAGCCAAAAAAGGTTCGCCATCACTGGTCTAGGCCATCTTTATGTAGAGCAACAATTCATTCTTTCACATCCTCAGAGAGTTCATTGCCATTAGGTGCCATGTTGAACTTCCAGTGACCAGAATGGGAGAGTGAGAACAATAACCAAATTTAACACACCTGCTCCCCTTCACGCCTGAGACCTTGTAAAACTAATGAGTCACATGACACCAGGGAGGGAAAAGGCTACTTGGGTCCCATTTGGACATTATTACTTTTGTTACCAGCAGTTTAGACATTAATGGCTGTGTGTTGCATTATTTTGAGGGGCAGCACATTTACCCTGTTATACAAGCTGCATACTCACTACTTTACATTGTAGCCAAGTGTCATTTCTTCAGTGTTGTCACATGAAAAGATATACTTAAATATTTACAAAATATGAGGGGGTGTACTCACTTCTCTGATATACTGTATATAAATCCAGATTTCTTCAGAAAAATACATCTTGTTTTATAAAAAAAATATGGTCTATCTATCACATAGCACTAAGTGCTATTGCTATATTTGCATTTTTTTGGTGGAATACTTCCTGTCCCTAAAAACGAGGTGTGTTTTCAGCTGTTTTTAGAGGGAGGGAAATTTCCCCAAAGTCTTAGAGTAGATTGAGTATTCTTTATTTTTGGCACTGAAAAGTCTTACATCTGTGAGATGGTCTGTCTCTATAGCCTTCCAGCTGTATTTTCTGGACCAGAGTACCATGGATCAGTGCTAGGTTGCCTCATTCCCACAGCATTTAGTTCTGGGAAATATAGCCAAAAGGTTCGTTAGAATGGAGTCTTACAGGTACTTTTTAGAGAATAAGAACCTTTTCTCTCACTGGACATCTTGTATGGATTAAATTTAAGAGTAAGACACAGCCAGTTCAAAGACTTAGAAGAAATATTCACTAAGTGTTTATATTCTTTCAGCTAGTTTATACCTAAACCAAACGAATGGATGAATGTGTTGAACTAAACGTTTTGCCCCATTTCCAGTTGGAAATAATATTTGAATTCTTCTGGGTTCATAATTTGTTAATTTTAATGTATTTATTCTCTTCCTGTGGTAATGTTTTATAATATTGTTTCGTTGGATGGTAAGCCGCCTCCAGAGTCGCATATTAGCAAGGTGGGTGGTGAATAAATTTAATAAATATAAAAATGAAATAGAATATAATAACATGAAAAAATAGATGGTTATTACACCTCAAACAGAACAATGAAAAAGATAGAAATTGCAAGTAAAACATCTTCATAATTGCTTAGAACCACTTGAGGAGCTGCCCAGAGACATGGAGGAGAATGGACAGTCTGGAGATGGTTAAACAGACTGCACACTGGCCTGGCTAGAACTAAAGCTTACATGGAAAAATGGGGTTTTCTCCCCAAGGATAAGGATATTCCCTGTGATTATTCAAACAACCATCCATCTTCTACATGGCCTTCATGGGACCCACTTTCACACAGAATGATTTGCTGGTCAGAAATATGTTTGCCTTTAACATGGCCTGGCACTGCATTAGAACTATATAAATCTATATCAAAGCTTTTAATTTTTTTAAAAAAAATAAATTAATAACTTCCCATTTTCTAGCTCCTGCATTTCTGACACAAGATGAGATAAAATGAGACATGAAAAATTCTAATTTTTTTTACAAATAGTCAAGTGGTGGGATTCAGCTAGTTCACACTTATTCGGGAGAATAAGCTGTTAACTTTTTAAGCAGTTCGGAGAACCAGTTGTTGGAAGAAATCTCCTTTTGTTTTTTTCCACTTTACAGGGCTAATCTTGTAAGGAAGGCAGGGGGGAAACATTCTGGTGTTGTTTCTAGCCTCATCTTTATTGCCCTGCTTATAGAAACAGCCTCTCGGGTTAACCCTTATTACATTGTAACAGCTAAGGCAAAGCACCCATCGATGTGAGTGACATTGAGTTGGCCATGGCCACCCAGTCACATGATCACAGAGCCATGCCTACCCAGCTGATCATTAGGGCAGAGAACCGGCTGTTAAATTATTTGAATCGTACCATTGAAATAGTCCTTATGATATGCTTTTTTTAAAAGTCAGCTTTTTAAAAGTCAGCTGCATAAGTCAGCTTACTGTTGTTAGAGGTTTTGTGGAAAATCCCTAAGCTACAATAGAGAGTTGGTAGAGAGGATATTAGAGTCAAAATTCTAAAAATGGGGATCAGTTTTTTTTAAAATATCCCAATTAAGGGGGAAGTAAACACCTTTCTAAGTAGGTAAATCTTTTACTGACTAATATGACTAAGAAGATATCTTCTTAGCCTAGAAATGACTTTCAAGTAAACTAACTTGAACAGATGTTGCATATCTGTACAAATTAAGGTATGTGTATATAATTTTAGACAGGACCTATATAGACTTGAATTAGTTTGATTCAAGCCTTGGGTTAGATTTTCCCTCCCAAATAAAGGAATCCAGTCATTCTCTGAGCCATTCCCAGCTGCTGCCCCCTATAGCCCCCTTGAAAGACTCTGAGACATATAAGTAGGAGTTCAGGAATTCATTTCCCATGCTGATAACTTGTAACTGGACTTGAAATCTCGGGCCATAAATTTTCTTTGCAGTTTCAACACCTTGCTGTTCAGTCTCAGGGAAAAAAAAATGCAAAAGCCTTGTAAAATTGAAAATACAGCAGGGAATTAAAACTTTTTCAGACCTCCACTCAAGTTTGGCTTCGGTTCAAGTCTGGGGTGGGAGCAATTTGGAAATGATCCTTGATTTGCATTATGCCTGCCTGGCTATTCACCATAAAATTACAGGCGTAGCAGACATGAGAGCTGAGAAAACAAGGGGGACAACATTCTGATACAGGATCATCACTTCCCCTTGTGTCACTGAGTTGCAGCGATTTAGCAACACGGTGTACAATCCCTAGGTCTACCCACAAAAGCTTCTTTTAAACATCATTTCCTATCTCCAGCCAGCCTGTCCTACTATCAAGATCTAACCCCCAGCACCAAAGATGTCAATCAACTTTCTTTCTTTCTTTGTCTTACTCAGATCAGCACTCCATCTCAAGGGTTTTCAAGTCTTTCCAAACATATTATGCTGCAACAGATGGTGAAGAGCTAGTGGATGTGACCCCCTGCCGGAGTGTTGGCATAGCCATAAGGATGTGTGAAGTCTCTTCCTTTATTTCGGCAGAGAGTTCTGCTTTCTTCCTTGCTGCGCATACATGTTCTGTTCACTTATGTTTCCAAGAGTAGATGCATAATCTTGCCAGCGCTGATCTGAATGACTGTGTCGTGCCCTATATGCATATTTTTTATGTGTAATTGTTTTAATTGTTCATTGGGTCCACTAGTGAAGAGCAGAGACACCCCTCTCTAAATACCACGATGCCAATATAAAAATATTGTTGTCCTTGGCATTTGCAAACAGAAAAACATATTCTTTCCTTCTCCTTCTCTGGAGGACTTACCTAACCCAGGCAGATAACATCTTTCTCTGAAAGATGATATCTTTTTCCTGTTTTTAATATAATTATTATCAACCTTTTTTTAAAAAAAGAAAGATAAAATAACACAACAAACATAAAGCAAGAGAAAGAAAAGAAAGAAATCAAAGAAAAGTGCAAGAGGAGGAGGAGTGAAATAAAAGAGAAAGAAAAACAATGCAAAAAACATTTCTGTCTTTTTATAGCAGTTATAAGTACAATTATAAATCCACCTCTTATTCTATGGTTACCACATAACTCTCTTCTTTTTTTTAATTTATTCTCTCTAGTCATCTAAATATAAGTTCATTTTCCCCTGTTTTATGCAAAAAGTCCATTAGAGGTTTCCAGTCAGCAATAAACATAGATATTGTCTTTTCTATGATCAAAACGTCAATTTTGCCATATCGGCAAGTTCCCTCATCTTCCCCAACCATTCCTCCATTGTGAGTAATGCTGAATCATTCCATCTTTGTATATATAATACTTTTGTTGCACTTATCATGTACAAAAATATTTTTTTCTAACATTTTGTCTATCAATTCCAAAAGAAAAATCTCTAATCTTAATTGCCCTTTCATCTTTACAAACTTCTGAATTGATATACATATTTGAATCCAGAATTTTCCAAGTTTTTAACATGTCCATCAAACATGATAAAATGTCCTTTCTTACTGTTTACATTTCCAACATAAATTTGAAATGCCTTTCTACATTCCAGATAATTTGAAAGGCTTGAAAACAAAATGCTGTTTGAAATGTCAAGTTGTATCCTGCACTTCCATTCAAAAGTTCACTCTGAAATGTTCAAGGCTATGAAAAATCAAGTCTCGGAGACCAAAATGTCAAATTATTAAGACAAACATTGAAAGCATTCCCCTTCTTTGTTAGATAATTGAAATATGTCCATTTCATATTTGAAAATTCTATTTTCCATTCTGATTTTATACTCTGTGTTCAATAAACGTTTCCTCGGTTAACCTCAGGAAAGGCAAGATGGACTTACAGGTAAAATGGAGCTCTATTTGTACTTTTTAAAAAAGCTCTGAGTAAACATATGGTAGAAAGGTTTCTTTTTAAAAAGTCCTTTCTGAGGTAGGGCTGTTAACAATTTGATATGGACCATTTTCTAACTACTTCAGCAGTTCTGAAACCATCTGCTGTGCTTCTGTTATATTTCAGTGCTAAGCCAAAATTATTTTGCAAGGAAAAGCATTTGCAGGCTTCCCATTTTTTTCCTGCCCAAAAAACCTTGTCCTGAAAGGCTTTTTGAATTTTGGAAAAGTTCAGAAGAAAATGGCTGCTTTCCTTTACATCAGTTGGCCCAGGAGAAGAAACACCCTTATATCAACAAGCCATAGATAAGCTACTGAAAAATACCATCTTACAGAGTGCAAATCAGATTCTTCCCCAATCATTCATTTAATTTGAAAATGTCTCCACTCACTGCATATTCTCCAACGAAATGGCAGTGACTGAAGCAGACTTGATAAAGAAAATGTAGTGACAGAATGTCATTTCATGCTACTGTATTCTTTTAAAGTGGAACTGTTTTTTAACCAAGTGTTTCGGATTCTTTCTTTGAGAGGAATATTTTGTAACATCCCAGACGCATTTATTCACAAGTAGACCTAACGGGTTGTTGGATTTCTTGGATGGGGGATAATAATGAACCAAAAAGTTCAAGTATTTTCTATTGTGTATGTCTCATCCAAGATAAGTGTTCTTGAGTTTGATGAAACATATTCTAAATAAATATGTTGACAACTTAACAAAAGGATTTGGACAAATAAAAGGGGGAAAAGAAAAAAAATCACCAAAATGTTTCAGTTGTTGGTCAAATTGCTATTTTTCCCAGCCCTGCTTGGTGCATTTGAATTATATGTCAGTGAACCACATGATTTTTGGAGCAGGCAACTTGTGTATGACTGCTCCTAGGATTTAGCAGTGATCTACATTTTTGGTGGATTACAAGCCATTTATTATTTACTTAACAGGCTTTAGAGCCCACCCAACTCAAAAACATTCTGCGAAGATTTTAACATATTTAAATTAGGGAAATAAAATTGTGAAATAAAATTCCCTTTAAAGATGTAAAAATGAGGATGGTGGGGTAAATGATGACACCAAGCTGGAAGGAACAGCCAACACTTCAGATGATGTGTTTAAGATACAGAAGGATCTTAACAGACTTGAACATTGGGCACTATCTAACAAAATGAAAAACAATGGTGAAAAAAGTAAGGTTCTACATTTAGGCAAGAAAAACCAAATGCACAGGTACAGTATAGGTGGTACTTTACTTAATTGTGAAAGGGATCTTGGAGTCCTAGTGGATAATCACTTAAATATGAGCCAGCAGTGTGTAGGGTTTCCTGCTTGAGCAGGGGGTTGGACTAGAAGACCTCCAAGGTCTCTTCCAACTCTGTTATTCTGTTAAATAATTTTAAAGCAAAAAGAACTAAGGTTCCTCTTATTGTCCCCAGATTCCATTCCCCCCCCCCCCCCCATGGATGGAGGGATAATCTGTTTCCAGATTTTCTCTTCTGAGATTGGACAGTCAGTAAATTATGAATTAACCTGATGATCCTTGGAATCTATCCCAGAAGCCACAAGATTGGTAATGCAGGAGTCTTTATGATACTCCAGTCTTCTGGAGGAGACCTCTTCCTTAAAGTGAAGGTCTGCCAAAGGATGACTCTGCTTTTTATATGAAGCAGCTTCTTTCTCATAACTTTTAGCCCAGGATGAATATTGATATTACATAAATAAATATCTGTTAGATCATCCAACTGATGATGAATTCTCTTACTGAATATATATATACATTTTCTCATCCTTGTTCTTATGCATTCCCCAAGAGTCCTAAAAAGACCTGCAGTGTTTTATTTTTCTTCCTCCACCAGAGGTGGGTTTCTACAGGTTCGGACTGGTTTGCACAAACCGGTAGTGGTTTGCCAGCCTGTGTCATGGAACTGGCAGCGACCCAGGCCTGCCATGCCTTCGAACTGGTTCCCCGGTCAGTGCAGCATGTTTTCCCCCCATTTTTAATGTTCTGCGCATGCGCAGACCTATTTATGGGCAACTGTGCATGCATGCAGAATCGAACCGGCAGGAATGCTGTCAGCAACCCACACCTGTCTTCCACCTTCCTTTCTAATCACTGGATGAAATATCTTAACTAATCTTCACCTCCACTTTCTAAGATGTTGCTCTCTCCTTGACTTTCCTTCCATGGGGAAAAAAAGACCATGTTGATATTCATTAACATCCAATTGATAAAAGTGTTTATGTTATAATATAATTTGGGTACAGGTTGTCTCTGCTGATAAATTCAGTGTCTGTCAAGACAAGGAAGGGGCAGTTCCACCGGGACACAGCGCCCGTTTCCAAATAATTTCCTCCATAGATATACCCTTGGGTGGATTTTATTAACTGTATCCCCTTCACAGAAGGTAATTAAAACAAGATGTCTACAGGTTGTGGAGGAGCTTAAGGGACTCACTGTATGATAGCCATAATGCACTTTATATATCAGAATGTGTTTGATGATAACTGAAAAGTAGGTAAACATCATGCCTTATATATGACAGAGAGAGAATTTTCTTTCAGCTAGAGTCCCTAGAAATGTAACAGCATCATACTTCTTCAGGATCTTATGAGCCGGACAGGCTACCATCTTGGATTAATTCTTATTTCATTAATATTTTCAGTCGTATTGTTTTGTTTTAATAGCATTTAGGAGAATTTCTTAAGGCCAAGCTTGGTTTTGGTTGGAGGAATAACAACCACAACCATAACTGGAAATTGAAGTACAATGGGAATGGTATAGTAATTGTAGTAAATTAAGCCTACAACTTAAAACTAGCTATCATTTAGAGTCGGCAACGTTTCCAACTCAGAGATGGTATCATGGGATTTTTTGGATCCTTCCCACCAAATAATCAAAATCTCATCAGATTTCCAAAGTAGAATGTGGATGAGCTCTAATGTTAACCTCACAAAATCCTTCAAACATCACAGAGGGTATGCAAGACCTTGTAAAGTGTTCTTATTCAAGACAGCCAAAATCCTTTGAATATTCACATTGAAATTTTGATGAGATTTTGGGATTTAAAAACTCTCCAAAATTCTGAATTAGAGGCATCTTTTGGGGAGGGTTTGATGATGTCACATAACTAGTCCTTGTAGTTGATTTCGCTGATGATGGTCTGATTTGTCTGTTCTCCAGGTTACGCTTAGGTTTACAAACTCTATTATTCTGTTTGGATGTAAAGGGAAGAATCATATACAACTCTATTTTATATCTATGAATATCTCATAGGAAGAGCTCATACTGGACAACATGTATCAGGCAGTGAATAATGTATCTCTATATGCTATTGTGGATGTGGTGGCTCAGTGGCTAAGAGGCTGAGCTTGTTGATCAGAAAGGTTGATCAGAAAGGTCGGCAGTTTGGCGGTTCAAATCACTAGCGCCACGTGAGCTCCCATTACTTGTCCCAGCTTTTGCCAACCTAGCAGTTCGAAAGCATGTAAAAATGCAAGTAGAAAAATACGAACCACCTTTGGTGGGAAGGTAACAGCATTCTGTGCACCTTCTGCATTTAGTCATGTTGGCCACATGACCATGGAGGCGTCTTTGGACAGCGCTGGCTCTTTGGCTTTGAAACGGAGATGAACACCACCCCATAAAGCTGGGAACGACTAACACATACGTGCAAGTGGAACCTATACCTTTATTTATATGGTATTGTAGTGCTAGTCTAAGCGTCTGGACCTGGAACAGGACTAATGTATATTTCTTCACTTCTTGACCTTTACATCTAAGAAGAGACAGAATTAATCATGGTGATGCCTGTGGCAGCTGAGACAAATGGCTCCCTAGAAATAAAATGACTTAGAGGATGTAAAGCTACAAACAATAAATATCAAACTAATAAAAATCAGCTATAGTAAAACAAATACCTTGTCCAAAAACATTAAAACTGAGAAGGCATTGCTTTCTATACCCAAAGAGAAGGTTGTAGAAAAGAAGGGTCTCTTTAGGGCTTTTCTTATAGTCTAGTACTAAACTTTGAAGGCATCTTATAACTGTCCTGGCCACATATATCAGATCTCAGTAATAATGAGTAACAGATGTAAAGTAACTTGGCAACAATCAAAACTTTTTTTTAATGATCAGATGAATGCTATAATTAAATTGGAAGGGGGATATATTATGATCCAGAATGAAAAAGAAATGGACGAGAAATTCAGTATATCAGAAATTTTAGATGAATGCGTTTCTACTTTGTTTGATACATGCAGTGCTGGCAAAATTTTGAAAATGTGAATTTGAAAGATAATTTTCAACTCAAAAATTATCACAGAAATGCCTTTAGGAGGTACATGGACACACTTTTGGCACACAAGGACAAAAAGGTTAGACATCACTGGTTTGGAGTTTCCTAAGCAGTGGGTTGGACTAGAAGACCTCCAAGGTTCCTTCCAACTCTGCTATTCTATTCTGTTCTGTTCTGTTCTATTCCATTCCATTCCATTCTACATCCTATCCTATCCTATCCTATCCTATCCTATCCCGTGATTCTCATAGAACAATTTCCCCTCTTCACCAATATTACCGTCCGATAGAATAAAACACTACCTATTCTTCTTCTTCAGGTGAATTGAGGAGCGCTTGTACAAATGCTTGAGCTGGCAGCTTTCATCATTTTTCAAGTGGTTCAGGTGAGAGATGGCAATGCAGAGAAACTCTCTATAGCAAACTGTCAACTCTGGTTATTTCTGAACAAGGAGCTACTGGTCTTTTGTGCATCAGAGGAGAGATCAGGCATCAAAACTGGCTTATAACCTGCAATGTAGTCATATGGAAATGAACCTGCAATACATCATTTCTCCAATTTATATTGCCTAGCAGCTTCTTTTATTTTTTATTCTTTAATTTTAATTTTTATTCTTTTATTTATTCCTTGGGTTTTAATTTATTCTTTCATTTTATTCTTTAATAATGTTTTGAAATGAGACATTTTAGCCAAAAACCTAGTGTCTTCCAAAAGATCCATCCATCAGTGCTTAAGATGAGCTTGCATAATACCCAATGGCATAAGTCAGGCATTATGCAATCAGATACCTCTGGAGAAAACCAGATGTCCAGCCTTTCCTGCAGGCCAATCAAAACTGGTCATGGAGGATAGCCTTTACCTGGAAGGGAGAGTCCATCCCAAAACTGGATTTGGGTCTTAAACGAGACTCCCTTCACTCAGCTGCCACCATTGCCACCATTCAAAGTGCATTTTGTGCTCTCCAAATATATCTTAACCCTGTACAAAGCATTGGTTGGCAAAGCTTCTGAACTAAATAGTCACTGGATTAGAACTGAAGTGACAGTTCCTAAGATAAAATTACGCTAACTAAACAAGAATCACATTAAGCACACAGAAACAAAGCCAGATGCTCTGCTTGGTTTGTTATTTAGCATATTGTGGGACTTTTGTTCCAGAATGGCAAAAGTGTTCTTGCTCTGCTGTAAGATAGCCTTTGTATGCAAACTGCCACCTCTAGTCCTATGAGTTTAGCCTGCTCGCAATAGAACACTTCTTTTATTCTTTTGTTTGTTAAGACAATAAAATGGTGGCCCTTCTGAAAAGTCTATTCAAGGTGATACAGGCTTGTGAGTTGATACTTAACATAAAGAATCACTTTTTCTCTCTGCCGATAAACCATAATCAGAGGTGGGTTCCTCCTGGTACAGTCCGGTACGCCAGAAGAGGCACTGCAAGTGAAAGGTGCTGGATCCGTTGCCTGCAAAAACGGCCTTCCTCCCTGGGCTCCATCTCCCGGGCAGATGGAGAGAGTGCCCAGGGCCAAGCCCATCGGCCACAGTCCGGGAGACAGTGAAGAGCCCCAGCCTGGTGCCCTCCCCCTTGTCAAAAATTTTCACTACCATTTCAGTGGGCGTAACTTGGTGATTGTGGGTCATGTGACTAAGTGTATGTGAGTGAGGTCACGTTGGCCAAGCCCACTCAGTCACATGTCCCCCACCTAGCCATGCCCACCGAACCGGTAGTAAAAAAATTTGAAACCCATCCCTGCCCATAATGTATTATTTCCTCCCAAAATGAGCTCTACCAATTGTTTCATCCTTTAAAACAGTTTAGTTGCTCCTTTTAAGAAAAGAACAGTTCTTGCCAACATGAAATAATTTAAATGCTACTATTTACAAATCATTCCTATCACCCACAGTAAGTGCCACTGCGATTGTTGCCAAAAAGGCACCACTAAAAAAACAAGAGGGGGATATCGGCACCCATGGAGGAAACCAAAGGTTTATTTTAAAGAAGTTGAAAACATGAATTTAAGAAGCAGTAACTGCTGAATATATTCCAGTAGGTACAATATACAATGTACCATTTGGAAAAGTAGAACGGGATGCAGGTTGGAAGGACCATTGGCTGGAATTGTAAAGGAGGTAGCTTTTAGAAATAAAAATTTTCTGTAGGACCCACAACGACAGTCCTTTTTTCTGGAATTCATTCTTTAGAAAGGCTTACATTTATTGCGACCCAACATATTCTTCCCTGTATCTGAGCCATGGTGGCGTAGTGGTCAGAGTACAGTACTGCAGGCTACTTCTGCTGCCTGCCAGCTGCCTGCAATTTGGCAGTTCAAATCTCACCAGGCTCAAGGTTGACTCAGCCTTCCATCCTTCTGAGGTCAGTAAAATGAGGACCCAGATTGTTCGGGGAAATATGCTGACTCTATAAACCATTTATAGAGGACTGTAAAGCACTGTAAAGCCGTATATAAGTCTAAGTGCTATAGCTATTGCTATCTCACCAACCAGAAGATAGCCTAACTTCTAAAGATATCAAAGATAGCTTAGCATAATCCCTTTTTCTTCTGCTTATAATTGATGTGGGTTTTGTATATATATTAATAAAAATGTGTAAAACGACTCACAGGGCATTCTATTGTGATTGCCTCAAGAAAGCTTCACATTCACAACTATATCCATTGTAGCAGATAAAGTTGTATTTATTTCAATTTTGAAATATGTCTGTTTAATGTTTTGTTGAGTTAATATTTAGTGTGTATGCTCCACACTATTTAGCCAATGTGAGATACATTTTTGTGTGAGGGTATTAGAGAGAAAGCTGAATGATAGAAATTGTGTTTCTACTAAAGACCTTTATAAATCAAATATGATAATATAGTGGTTCAATTCAGCATATGTTTTTCTTTTTTTAAAAAAAATTGAAAAGTGCAAGTGGTTTCTGTGTTTGGGGTCCTGGTAATCTTTAAACAAAGCATTGTCACCCTCATGCCAAAGAACTGCATTTACCTTGAAAAAATGCACTACCAGTGTAGACATCCTATTGACAGAAGAATGAAGCTACGCCCGAAGAAGTATGACATGAGCACATTTGAGCAAAACAAAAGAAAAGCTAATGAAGAAATATGCATGCAGTTCTGTTTAATCAGGTGGCAAGCAACAGTGAATGAAAGGAAGATTGCTACCTATAAAGTTAATATTCTCTGTTAG
Organism: Natrix helvetica; assembly: GCF_964273705.1. Lineage (NCBI taxonomy): Eukaryota > Metazoa > Chordata > Lepidosauria > Squamata > Natricidae > Natrix > Natrix helvetica. The sequence goes on from NC_138552.1 coordinate 152,327,995, forward strand.
TACCATGAACCCAGAGAGAAAAGAGCGAGGCTAAGGATTTGGAATAGGGAAGCAGAGTGGCATAATTGAGAATTGCATATTAAAGGAGATGGCTTTTATTTCTGTTAAAAGTCATTCTGTTTGATTGAAAGCTTTTTTTTTTAAAAAAAGAATTTTTATTTATTTTTGAACAAAGACAAACAAACATAAAAAAAACCCACCTTCCATTACAAATTGTAGAAAGTGTGTCAGTTGGTTACAGTATTTCCATGCATCTCTTCCATAGTCATCACCTGCTTTTCATATCAAATCGCATATCTTAAATTCACCTATATTCATGTATATCACAATTATTATATCTCAACCTTAATTTGATTATAATTGTTTTTACATCCTTTTATATATAATATTCAAAATCTAGGATTATATGATATTCTATTAAATCATCCTAAAATCATCCAATCGCAATACATCTTTATAACATATTCTAGATAAAGCTTTTAAACCTCCTCTCATATTCTCCATGTGTTGTTTATATAAAATTTCATATTATCAAACTAATATATCTATATGTATTGTTATCATTATTAATCATTATTTAACAATAGCTATTGTCACTTCATTTTATACATACTACTAGTGAACTAAATTTAGCTTAGTATTTATTATACATTTTCATTGCATCAGCCTGTATTTTTCCAGTAATAGTGCAGTCTTATATCCCTTGCCATTTGTAGCATTAATATTCTAGTTACACCCTTTTATATATAATGTTCAAAATCTAAAATAGGATTATATGATAACATTCTATTAAATCATCCTAAGATCATCCAATCACAATACATCTTTATAACATATTATATAAAAAGCTTTTAAACCTCCTCTCATAATCTCCATGTGTTGTTCATATAAAATTTCATATTATCAAATTAATATATCTATATGTATTGTTATCATTATTAATCATTATTTAACTATAGCTATTGTTACTTCATTTTATACATACTACTAGTAAACTAAATTTAGCTTAATGTTTATTATACATTTTCATTGCATCAACCTGTATCTTTCCAGTAATAGTACAGTCTTATACCGTGTTTCCCCGAAATTGCGACATGTTCTGATAATAAGGCCAAGCCATATTTTTCCTGTGGGCAAAAATATATGCCCTCCCCCAATAATAAGTCCCCTGGACAACACCTCCTCCAGCCAGGCAGAGCGCCACTCACCAACCTAGCAATATCCTGAAGGTGCAAAGCCACAGGAGCTGGGGGAGGGGGGACAAAGGTGCTCACATTGCTTGATGCCTTTGAGATACCGCAAGATACGGCAAGGTTGGTGGGTGGTGCTGTGCCCAGCTGGAGTGGGGGGTTGCCAGGCAGCTGTTCTCATGAGCAACTGCCCGGCAACCCCCCTTTCTAGCCAGGCAGAGTGTCACTCACCGATCCAGTAATATCCCAAAGGCGCTAAGCCGCATGGCGCTCTGTCCGGCTGGAAAGAGAGGTTGTGCGAGCACTTGTTCTACCTCCAGTTGTGCCTCCCAGCCTCACCATGCCCAGCTCTCCTTTCAGGGCTGGGCCAGGGAGCCGCCACCACCGTGGCCCCGCTGCTGCCGCAGCTCTACTACCGCTGCCACCACCATGCTCCGAACATAACCGGCTTCCAAACTCTGGAGATCCATTGCCGAGTCTTCCGGCAGTGGCCGCTCTGGGACTATTCTCTATGGTTGTGGGCTGGCTGTTGGAAGACTCTGGTGGGACAGAGAGTCTTCCCTCAGCAAGCCCACAACCATAGAGCGTAGTCCCAGAGCTATTTTTTTTAAACAAAGTTTTATTGGTTTTTTTAAAATTTACAAGGGAAAAGGTAGTGGAAAAAGTATACAAATTTTGGCAGTTGCAAAGTGTGGTAAGCGCCCCCTCCCTCCAAACTCATAGTATACATCTGGGTAAAAGTCATTAATACATAATCATATATAGTCAGCATATTAATTCTATTGGTACTTTCAATCAGTTTAATACATAGTAGTATATAGTCCACATGTTCATTCCATTGGTACTTTCGATCAATTTATGTCAAGAAGATTTTCTTATTCATTTTTGTGATCTGAGCTTTCTTGGTATTGCCTCCTCTCCCCCCGCCGACAGAGCTCCGGCCCCTCCCGTGTCCTGCATATCTGTTGTAGGATCTTCTGTTTTTTCTAGGTGTGTTTTATTTTTTTCCATAAAGGCCTGTGCCTTTAAATAAGTGTGCTTATTCTAATTCTTGTCTCCTCCCAGAATATTGTCATACCTTCAGGCATCAACCATCTGAACCACACCCCCTTCTGGTATAATTTATTCACTAATTGCGAATAATTTTTTCTTTTTTCCCTCACTTTCTTGGGGATCTGCTTCAGAATGGTTATTTCCCTATCATGGTATGTCAAGGCTTGCCCCCTTTGTGCACCCAGAATTTTGTCTCTTGTGCTTTTTCTAAGGAATTTAATATGTACTTCCCTGGGTACGTTGTGTGTTCTAGCATAGGCTGAGTTCACTGTATAAACCAGATCTATCTCCCATTCCATCTGTTGTTTTTCTTTATGAATATATTCGGCCAAAATATTTGTCATGATGTCCCTTATGTTTTCATCATCTGTTTCCATCACGTTTTGAAAGGTAAAAGGACATTCTCTCAAATTCTATTTTCATCTGTTGGGTATCAAGTTCTTTATTTTCCTTCTGCAGCACCTCCACCACCACCCCTCATCTCAGCCGCCCCACCCTCCAAAAGGTCCAGTCTCTGGGAGTTCTTATAGATTTGGGCTTGATTCTCTTTAATCTCTTCTTTCATTTCCTTTAGTTGTTTCTTAATTTCCTCTTGTCCCTGTAGGAGTTGCTGAAGCATTTGTTGCAAATCCATCTCTGTACTTTTAGGTTGCATCAGGTCTGTTATCTTTGATTGTGTAGCAGGGCTGGAAGTTGCTGATGTCGGGGCAGAGGTAGCAAAGCCAGGCTTTCCAGGAGGTGGTCTTTTAGGAGGCATTGTTTATAGAATAAAGAGTTCAGTCAGTGTAGAGAATGGACAGTTAGAGCGGCAGAGCAGCCAGATGAGTCCAGGAGGCAGAAGGTCCAGGCAGAAGAGAATTTCTCTAGTCACCCTGGCAGTAGAGCAAAGTTTTTCACTCCAGGGAGTTCAAAGAATAGCAATCCACAAGAGATTTATCTGAGTAGCACGGAGACAAAGACCGGAAGCTTGAATTTTTAAAGGTGGAGTCAGGTTTCACAGTTCATGAAGACAACGGAAGTGTGCCATCTTGCCCTGCCAGTTTCGGGTTTAGAGGCATAACAAAGTTTTCAAAATTCCCAAAGTTTTCAGATCATCAGTATGTTATAGGGTTAAGTTCAAAGAAAGTCACTTTAAGCAAGGGTGTGGCATCATTGGTTGGCTCTCCCCCCTCCTCCTTCCCCTGGGGCTGAGAGCAAAATTGTTCCAAGCCGCCTGTCCGAGGGGGGGGGAATCCCCCTCCCTCCAGCCGTGCCTCTCAAGTTAGCCGAAAGAAAAAGTTTTAAACTGCTGGGAAATTCTTCAAGTCAGTAAAGGGAGTGGAGGGGGGTATGTGCCTCACCGCACTGCAGCTGCTTCCTTCTGCTCGTTCATTCTCCGCACAGCCTTTCAGTGGAGACGCCCACGCGTCCTCCGATCTGCTCCCCGGTGCCTTGGGCGAGGCGGGGGATCTCCCGCCGGCCGCCGCCGATCCAGGGATCCCCCGCGGTGCCGCCCCTCCGGCAGGACGCCTCTGCGGGGCGTCCTGTGCCCCCCCAAGAAGTGGGGAAGCCCACCGAGGAGCCGAAGCGAGCAAACACTTGCCCGCCGCTGGTAGCCGCCGGAACCGGAAGTCCGTCCCAGAGCTATTTTAATAAACTTCAAACAGGTTCATTTATTATCTTTCAAGTCAAAATGTTGTCTTTCCTCCAATAGCTAGTGATAGAACTCCCAAAAGGCACCTGTATAAACAACTTGTGCTCTTCCTACTATCACTCTCAATAAACAAGCTGAAAGAATCTTGCATCTCAAGTGATCAAAGAGAAAGAAGAAAAAACAATGTATCCAGCCTCCAGCCTCTAAGTGGCAGTGTAACTGCTTTTCCTCCTGTTGTTACAACCCTTTTTATAATCCTTCTTATTACCTTCTTTATATTCCAAGCTTAAGAAAGAAAAAAAACCTTAAATGGAGATCAAAAACAATCCAATCAAGTTTATATATATATGAATTTTAATCCATAGGTGTAAGCAAAAGTGAAAAAAGAAGAAGAAAGAATTAATCCATTCAGTTTAAAAAATAGGGAGCCTTTGCAAAAGTTCCATCCGTGAAAAAAAAATAGAAACAGGATAACATACTAAGTTTAATGTAGATTAATTTCGCTGCTTACAGTCTTCTGTCTTCAATTTTAATTTAACTTAATTTTTTTTTGGGCGGGGGGTAGTCTCTTTTTCTAATAATAAAATTTCCTCACCAATTCGAGACACTTTCTCTTTCCGTTTTCTTCCCGTTCCAGAGCTGTCCCAACTTCAGCAGCTTCATTAGCTGCATTTCTGTCGCTGGAAAATAAAGGCTATTCATCGACTTTGCGATGTCCCTGAGATCAGCAGGAGGTACCCTTCGCAATCACCATCTCTATGGGACGGTTTAGGTCCAAATGGACTGTCCAATGGCAGAAATATCAACTGCGATCTCGGAGCACCAAGATCGCATGTCGTGCCGTCGCGACGTCAGCTCTCTTCTCCCGATTGAAAGCTTTGATTAGTTTAGTTTGCATGCTATGGAAGCCTATCTCTTCCACCAAGACAACCACCATGACTGAACTGCTTTAGTACAGGTAGTCCTCGACTTACGACCACAACTGAACTCAGAATTTCTGTTGTTAAAGGAGACATTTGTTACGTGAGGTTTGTCCTATTTTATGATCTTTTTGGCCACAGTTGTTAAGTGAATCGCTGCAGTTGTTAAGTTAATAACAAGGTTGTTAAGTAAACCTGTCTTCCTATTGACTTTACTTGACAGAAGTTCACAAAAGGGGATCACATGACCATGGGACATTTTCACCATCATAAATGTGAGTCAGTTGCCAAGCATATGAATTTAGATCCCATGATCATGGGAGTGCTGCAAAGGTCATAACTGAGTTTGAGTTTGAGTTTTATTAAATTTATATACCGCCCCCCTCTCCCTGCAGGGACCCCGCAGGGACTAACTGAAAAAACGATCACCAGCCATTTTTTTTCCAGTACCAACGTAACTTTGAATGGTGACTGAACGAACGGTTGTAAGTCGAGGACTACCTGTATTCCAAGAATGTTCACACACATACCAAGTTCAGATGGTTTTAAATTTCAGTGTCTTGCAATAATAATCAACATTGCCATGGATGTAGATCATTTTACCTCATCCATCACTGCCTCACACTGTCAAACAGAATGCAGTTCAAAGGAGCAGAGAGTGAAGAAATACCAGATAATGGGGGGCGGGGGGGTGAAGTAATTAACACGAGGCCTTCAACCTCCGATACCCACACCCCTTGAAATCAAGGTGTCAAAAGAACAAGGAAGAAGGTGCTATGAACAAAGCTAAACTATTTTGCGTAGAGAACAAATATTCAAGGCGGAAGGAGAAAATCCACATAATTTGTGGTTTGCCACCTAAGATCACATTTGGTGAGATGAGAAACTATTAAATTTGGTAAATAAATATATAATGCATTGTTAAATCAGCTGCTTAAATCATGAATGACATTCTTGAACAAACCCGTTTGCAAAACTAGAGAGCCACTATATTGAAATGTAACAATATAGTGACATGTGTTTTAAGATACCACTGCACATTGTTTTCCAGGCTTGTTTAGAAATGTACTGAAAAGTAAAAGGCGATATCATCATCATTATTATTATTTGATTGTATCACAGCGGCCAATTATTTCGTCGGATTTGGCATTGATTACTAGTCAGGCCCCACCCAGGGACCTAGGACGTCGTAACGTATTTTCGTAATATACGTGCAGATCCAAGCAGTGCAGCTTTTTGCATTTGACTGTATATTATTATTATTATTATTATTATTATTATTATTATTATTATTATTATTATTATTATTATTATTATTATTATTATTATTATTATTATTATATACTTTATTCATTAAACATGAAACTCAGCCAACTGAACATTCAAAAATGCATTACAAATACCAGTGACTGGTTCTAAGGGTTGATACGGTTTGCTGCCAGCATTCTAGGTATCAACCAAGTACCTTCTTAAATTATGATTATGATGATGATACCTAATCCCTAACTTCAGTATTGCTGCTTCTCTGAACCATTTCTGCCATCAAATCTGGTAACCAACCAACTCTGAAAAGAGTTTCCTGCATATTTTGTAAAGAATTAGTACAATGCACTGGGAATGGTTTCCCCCAAAATGAAGTAGGCCTAAAATAGAATAAAACAAAAATCGATGTTGATAACAATCAGTGAAGTTTATCTCAGTCTGGGATTAAGACTTTTCTAACGAATTGGAGCAAAATGTGCCCTTTGCTTTTTCGGAGTTCCATGAATGTAAGGTGACCAACTTTTTTACAATGAAAAGGAGGACAAATAAATTGGAAAAAATATATCGTAAATAAAAGAAATATTTTATTCATTGCAACAATAATACACTAAAATATGATATATGCATAATAAAAACATTTGCAACATTTTATATTGTAATTATGCTTACATGCCTGTTAATTATTATTTAAATGAGTACTTTTCCATTGAATTAATATTTTTGTCACTGTATCATCTTCTAACAATATATTGGAAATATCTGAACAAGAAATATCATTCATATTGAATTTTACGGCAAGTGCTGCAGCTAGAGTATCAACATTCAATCTCGATTTCTCACTTGTCAAAAAATCATTGGCAATTGAAAAAATCTCTTTCAACTGCTGCATTAGTTCCAGGGCAGCACAACGTAAATTGAACAAGTATAAATAAATGTTCACATGGAATATGTTCATTTTTGAAATGACTGAAAATATCCACCCATCTTTTATCAATTTCAACATGTTGATTTTCCCATTGTATTAATTTTTCAGAATTTAAATATACATTCAGTCTTCTAATTTCTTCAAAGAGACAATTGTCGTCTATTTTAATGTCTAGCATTTCTTTAGATAAAAATTCAACACAAGATTCAATATCTGTCCAATATACTTGTGATGAAGTAAAAAAAACACCATTAAAAACTGTTAATAAAATACATCACATAACGCGCAACAGATTAGCCTTCAAATATCAAAAAGGAGGACATGCAGGAGGACACTTTTCGAGGGAGGACAGAACTTACAAAAGAAGGACTGTCCTCCCTAAAGGAGGACGGTTGGTCACCTTAATGAATGAAGCTGCCTGCTACAGTTCTTCTAAGCAGAGCAGATCCTGATTTCACACTACTCTGGTCAGTGATGTGGCATGATGGAGCACAGAAGTGGGGACACAAGAGCTGCAATGCCAAGACCCTGAGGGCTGAAATCAATAGCTGTGGAGAACGTGCCCTAAGCTCTGCTGAATACATTGGGCCGTATAAATCCTGCAAGATCCAATCTGGGTCAGTTATGGGGACCAGAGGGTTAGACTTTTGAACTTATGCTGGAGCCCATCCTCAGGGAACTTCTCTCAGGATGGGATGAAGATGGGCTCCAGAATGAGTCCAAAAGCTCAGAAGACTAAACCTCTGGTCCCGGTGACCGAGCCCAATTGGATCTTGCAACATTATTCTGGGACATGTATATTTGCCTTCATTCATATAAATCTTCCTTACCAGTGGTGGGTTCCTACCAGTTCGAACAGGTTTAGCCAAACCGTAGTTGCTTGGCAGCCTGGGTCTCTGGAACTGGCAGCGGCTCCGGCCTGTCATGTCCCTGAACCAGTTCGCCCGGCAGTGCCATAGGTGGTGCCCTGTTGTTTTTTGCTTCTGCACATGCACAGAGCAATTTTCATTGCACTGCGCATGCGCATGCAGTGCCCATCAAAGGTGCGCACACACGTGGCACATCCCTGAGTGAACCGGCAGTAGTGGCTGCCAGAACCCACCACTGCTCCTTACCAGCCACTTGTCTTCAAACTTACAATGACATTGAAAAAGGAGACTTAAAACCGGTTGTCAAGTTTGTGGCTGTGACAGCATCCCTGCAGTAACATGGTTGTGATTTGGTTGCTTGGCACTTGGCATGCCTTTATAATGGTCTCAAGCATCCCAGGGTTACATGATTGCTATTTGCGACCTTCACAGATGGCTTCTGACTAGCAAAGCCAATGGGGAAGCCAAGAGGAAGTTGCAAGTTGTGACACTATGGTTAATGACCTGTGGTTTTGCTGAGCATCCGCAGCTGGAACTGTTGTCATAAATCAGCGTGGTGACATGATGTTTCATTTTACAACCGTGTCGCTTAGCGATGGAGTTGCCAGTCCTAAATGCAGTCGGTCAGTGAGGACTACCAGTAGGTAAAGGATTGGGATGATTTCTAATGAACTTGCTTTATGAAGTTTCAGGCTCTGAAACTGGAGTTTGGAAAACGCTTTGGCTCCTGTGCCAGCAGCTACTGCTTTGCAGAAGTCTGAACAGTGGTGTATCGAGGCAGAATTTGCAAAGCTGCGATTCTGTTGGGATGGTTGACAGAAAGGCTCACGGGTCTGTTCTTCTCTTTGAGTTCCTCAAGCATTTGACAATACATAAAGAGCATCATGTCTGACTTACTGTAATTTTTTCAGGCGCAAATAAAATTAGCTGTTTCTTTATAAACACATATTCTAATATATCAATGCAGTTTAGCTTGACCAGCAAACAGAACTCAAGAGTGATTCATTTTGGAACATTTGGTATCTTCTATGCCACGTCAAACAAAACTGTTCCTTTCACACGCTTTTTCCTCATGACAGTGGCTGACATTTTCCTAATATTTCAATAATTAATCCAGTAAAATTGCTTCTTCAATGCCTGTTTATTTTTTCTTGAATCTAAAGACATTTGCTTTTAATTTACTTCATGATGATACATGGACTTGCAAAATTGCAATGGTGGGCACTTGAAATCCCTTTATCAATCTTAACCACTCACTCTCAAATTAATGCCTTCCCAAACTGCAACAAAAAGCCACTTATTTGTAATAGTTATATGACAGAATAAGTATATTGTCTACTATTGCTCTATCCCAGTTCCCTGAGGCATTCACAACATCTCAGTCAAAGTCAAAATGGTAAATTCAAGGGATTAAAAAGGAGGTTTTCTCTGTATTGTTTTTAGAGCACCGAGCAGACAAAGAAAGCCAGCAATCTATTCAGTGCACCAGGCAGAGATCTCAAATGTAGCCTCTCTGTAGCCACACGAAGACGTTAAGTATGTAACGTATGCATCTTTCCTTAGTGGTTTTTTCTCCCATCATTTGATGATGACAAAAGCTATTTTTAAGCTTTTATAAGAAAAAGAAGTTGAAAAGACAGAGAGGAAGAAAAGAGTGCCAATTAGCAAGTACATCTACATCCAACTGTAATAAATACACACCAGCCTCTGTTCATATTAGAAGTAGTTAGCAGGTGTTCCATTGAGATTATTCACTTATAATTTAACTAATGGAGGAGAAGAAAGGGATTGTAAAAGGCATGTTAATCAACCAGCATTTAATTTCATCTTGATTACTTTTACCTGGCTGAGGGCACCTGCTTGGGAGACTATAGAACTGTATTTATATTTAAGGCTGTCATCTAGATAACCGGATTTAAGCTGCAAGAAGTACTTCATTTTATGCCCACTTTTAATATTCATTTTGTATCCATTTTCTATTCCCATTGCTGTAGTTGCAGTATATGCACTGCCAAATCTTATGCATGCTTTCCATGCTAGTAGCCACCTACTGTATATCAAAGCGGAGGCTGCAAATTTAGGTTTCACATTGGTTACAAAAATGTGTTGCTGTTTTAAAATGCTGCATTTCACACACACCTCAGCAACTCTTGGAATTTTAACTTTACTGAGGAAAGTAGGAGAAGCAGTTACAGGAAAGGGGTTCATTGTCTACTGACTCTTCAAACTTACAAGGGTGCTGAAAAAGGAGACTTACAACCGATTGTAAAAGAAATCCCCTCGGTAACATGGTTTTAATTCGGGTGCTTGGCACTTGGTGTGACTTTATAATGGTCTCAGCATCCTGGGGTTACATTGTTCAGCAAGTACAATATGAATTTGGGCCTAAATCTCTTCAAGATTAGGCCCGCTGGTGGAAGGGACAAATTAAAACTCCAATGAAACACTTGGAAAAGGAGCATTAGTAAAAAAGAGGGCAGAGGAGTGGTGAATAGTTTTTAAAACTATTGATTTGTGGTTGATAGTTCACCCAGGTTTTTTCAGCCTTTGTTGTTGTTGTTGTTGTTGTTGTTGTTGTTGTTGTTGTAAATTGCGAGGACATGTCTGACCCATCACGACCCCATGGACAACGTTCCTCCAGGCCTTCCTGTCCTCTACCATCCTCTGGAGTCCATTTAAGCTCACTCCTACTGCTTCGGTGACTCCATCCATCCACCTCATTCTCTGTCATCCCTTTCTTCTTTTGCCCTCTAGCTTTCCCTGCATTAGGCTCTTCTCCAATGAGTCCTTCCTTCTCATTAGGTGGCCAAAGTATTTAAATTTCATCTTCAGGATCTGGCCTTCTAAAGAGCTGTTGGAAGAAATGTCCTTCTGGGTTCGCCCCCAAGTGGGGAAAAAGACACTGGAGGCATGGAGGCTGCTTACAAAGATGGTTTAATGTTTTAATGGAGGACAGGACCGCATGGCTGGAGGTCCTGGGGAAAAAGGTGATCACATGCTTCCAGGCGTTGGGTGAAGAAGAAGAAAAGGGAAGAAGGAAAAAAAGGGTCGAAGAAGGGCTTGCAGGGATTTTTATAATCTGTACGGCCCCACCTATCTGTTTCCTGTTCCGGTGTAAGAAATGTATTCTGATTGGTTGTCAGACTCACATGGGCCCATGCAAGGGCAACCCTCTAGGTTGAGTTTTGAATCCAGGTTTGGTTGAGTTCAGATGCCATGTGGTCAGTTGAGTAAAGGCTTATATTATCATGCCTTCATTCCCATCCCCCTGGAGCTGAAGGGGAGAACTCTTTTATTATGTAAAGGGACTGGCTCAGGCTTTAATGGCTCACGGACAAACGGTGGGGGCAGGAAGCTGCAGGGAGAGTTACCTTGTCTTTTTGAAACATGTTTCTTTTCACATCCAGAGAAATATTCTGCCTTTTCAATATTTCCTAGGATATTTCATTTTTCTGGGAGAGGGCTGGGTGATAACTTCCTACAGAGCAGTCAGGGTTGATCTCCTCTAAGAAAGACCGGTTTGATTGCCTTGCAGTCCAAGGGACTCACAGGAGTCTTCTCCCACACTATAGTTCAAAGGCCTCAATACTTTGGCACTCAGCCTTCCTTATGGTCCAACTTTCACAGCCATACATTGCAACTGGAAAAACCATAGCCTTGAATATACACACTTTTGTTGACAGGATAATGTCTCTGCTTTTTAGTATGCTGTCTAGATTTTCCATAGCTTTCTTCCCCAGGAGCAAGCAACTTTTAATTTCTTGGCTGTAGTCCCCATCTGTGGTGATCTTAGATCCCAGGAAAATAAAATCAGTCACTACCTCCATTTCTTCCCATCTATTTGCCAGGAATTGAGAAGGTAGAATGCCATGTTTTTAGTTTTCTTAATGTTGAGTTTCAAGCCAACTTTTGCACTCTCTTTCTTCACCCACATCAAGAGGCTCTTTAGTTCCTCTTCACTTTCTGTCATTAGAGTGGTATCATCTGCATATTTGAGGTTGTTGATATTTCTTCTGGCAATCTTAATTCCAACTTTTGATTCATCTAGCCCCACCTTTCTCTTGATGTGCTCTGCATATAAGTTAAATAGGCAGGAGAACAGTACACAGCCTTGCTGGACTCCTTTCACAATTTTGAACCAATCAGTGGTTCGTTGTCCAGTTCTCACTGTTGCTTCTTGACCCACATATAGGTTTCTCAAGACACAAATAACATGGTCTGGTACTCCCATTTGTTTAAAAACTTGCCACAATTTGTTGTGATCCACCTAACCAAAGGTTTTATCATAGTCAATGAAACAGAAGTAGATGCTTTTCTGGAGCTCCCTAGCTTTCTCCATGATCCAACATTGGAGAAATTTGCTGGCAAATTGAGTGTAGCACTTTTACTGCACCGTCTTTTAAGATTTTGAATAGCTCAGCTGGAATACTGTCACCTCCACTAGCTTTGTTGTTACTCAGATTTCCTAAGGCCCATTTGACTTCACATTCTAGGATGTCTGGCTCGAGGTCAGTGACCACCCCATCTTGGTTATCAGGTATGTTAAGCTCGTTCTTATAAAGTTCTTCTGTGCAATTTTGCCACCTCTTCTTAATCTCTTCTGCCACTGTTAGGTCCCTGCCATTTTGATCCTTTATCATGCCCAACTTTGCAAGAGGCTTAGTTTGGCTGCCCTGATTTAATATGATAAGTTGTGGTCAGGAACACAAATCTCAGATGATCGGCCTTCCCTTCCCATGTCTACTGTGGTTTCGTTATTGTCTGCTAAAAACAGTGGTTTTTGCATTAGCTGCATGCAGCAGGAACCTGCCTTCCCCTCCCCTCCCATCTTTACCTCAAAGTACTACAATTCCAGTGTTTAACGCAGCCTCTTTTGATCCTTTTTGAAGCCCTCCGATTCAGTACACTTAAAGCGACTAATTTAGTTCAATTGCCTCCAGTTTGTCTTGGATCCCTTTCAACCGAACATGGCAAAGGGGGGCGGTAGAAATGTGTGTGTGACCTATTTAAATAATTGCCCCCCTAACTTCTTTCAGATGATGCAGAGTATTTTTCTAAGCAGGCAATGGTGCCCAGTGCTCATTTTCTCTCTCCCATTTCTGTCCATTCCCCCCTCATTTCTGTAACAGAGACCACTGTCATCTGGTAGAAATATTTACCACTTGGATTGCAATTGGCTTGCTAACAGTGAGAACACATCTGGAGTCTAGACTCAGCGGCTCTATGGGCAAGGTCATATCTCTGAGCACCATCAGGCCCAGCCTGCCTTTTTGTTTACATAGGTGGTGGGCTGCCTCATCTGTTTCAGCTGTCAGGCCATTGGGATCCTCCTGATCCCTCCGTTCTGGAGAGCTGACAACAGGGGAGCTGCCATTCTCCCTCCCATTTCACGCGGGCCCCGCTTTTCTCTTTTATCAGCTGGAGATGGGGAGCAAGGAACCCCTGGCATCCACAAGCAAAATGCAAAACATCCTTTCTCTCTGTCTCCCTCTCCTCTCCTACAACAACATAAACATTTCATCTTCAGCTGCCCTCTCTTTAGCGTTTATGGATCCTGGATTAGATCTGAAGGATGCGTCCCAGTTTTGGTTAAGCAGATATTTTTTTAATGAAAAGTAAGCTGAAAGCCATGCCAAACATCACTTTTTATATTCTTCTAAGAATTAAAGCCTGTTATTTCTCAGAAATGACCTCTCCAGCCCTCATCCTGCAAAGGCGAAACACATGGGCCTCTTTGTTTTGCAAGAAAGCACTGAAGTTATTGCTTTAAACCCATTCATTGAAGCATGTTCCCATGTGTGGAAGCATTTTGCCAAATCAATGTTTTATGTCCTAAAGAGAAGCTGCAGTGAATGAGCGCAGATCTCAAAAACAGCAATGCCACAATTAACGATATTATTGTGAAGACGTGTGTCCTATTGTGGAGGGAGTTTTTTTCATTTCCTTTCATTTATAGCAAGGCACTTGAATGTTTGAACAAGGAAGCCGAATGCTGACTTCTTGGTCACGAGTAACTTTGAGATAGACATGGTTGAAAGTTCTTGAAATTTATATAGCCATTACTCCTTGTTCGGAAGGACTTTCTTTCCTTATATTTTAATCCAGGGGTGGGCTTCAAAAAATTTAGCAACGGGTTCTCTGCCGGGTTGCTGGGTGGGAGTGGGCATGCTGGGCATGGGCTAGTTGGCCTCCTGCACCATGGTAGGGGGGCTGTTTTCACCCTCCCCAGGCTCTGGAGGCTTTCCTTGAACCTCTAGGAGGGTGAAAATGGCCTCTCCCGGATTCCGGAGGCTCCCTGGAGGCCGGAAATGGGCCAATTTCTGGCCTTCCAGAGCCTCTCGGAGGCCCATTTTTCACCCTCCCCGACCCTTCATATGGACCCTGCACTTACTTGGCATCCAAAATAGGCCAAGTAGAAACTCCTGGGAGAGTCGGGGTGGGGTGGGCAGGGCCAGCCAGGCAGAGGATTTGGGGGTTCACTGAACCACACAGAATCTTCGCTAGAGGATCACCCAAACTGGGGGGAACCCGGAGGAGCCCACCCCTATTTTAACCTGACTGGTATCTGATGTCAGGGGAAAAAAATCTATCATACAGGTCAGTCTGGGGGTCTTTTGCCTTTCCCTACAGAACATGGTTTGGCTTGCTTGCATGAATTATCTACAATGATCAGCTCAGTTGGGCTTCTTTCCTTCCCTCATGCTCATTTCTGTTTGAGACCCACTGCCTTATGATGATGCCAATGAGTCCTCACTAGGAACGTTATGTGGACCTTCTGGGATTTGCTAGGTCATATACCAAGAAAGTTAGTTATCATGTATGTTGCTGAACACGGCTCAAACTTTTTGATGAAGGTCCAATCCATTTTCAAAAGCATGATTGCAATGATTAGAAAATAATAAATATGGTATATGTAAGCTTTAGTTAATGGTGTAGTAATTGATTTTATATACAGAGAGAAATTCATTAGTATTTTGCTATTTAGCAGTAGTGTTCAAATTTTTATGTCCTTGGGCAGTGAAGTGATTCAAACGGTCTAACAACCAGTTTGCTGAGTGCTTCCTTTGCTGGCGCACGCATGCAGTAAGTTAAAAACAAAGCTAAAAAAATTACCTTCTACTGCAGCTGAGATGCACCAAAACAGCCGAGGCGCAGCAATTGGCTCTGCCGTGCCTATCAGTTGGGCTAAAAAACAAGGAAATATAGGTGAATATAGCCCAGGGGCAGGCAGGTCCACCTGAAGTCAGAGCGAACCAGTTCACTCTCAGATGATCTTCGGAGCTATCAGTACACCCAAACTGGGCCGAACTGATAGAATCCCACCCCTGTCCTTGGGTCTAACCAGGTTCCAAGATGTATTTTCCCTTCCCAACAAGAATCCTGTGAATACTGGGGGGGGGATTTCATCCTAAATGGAGGGGGCAGGGGGGGCTGAGAGTGAATGGATTGATCTAAAGTCACCCAGTAAACTTGTGTGGCCGAAGGAGGAATTGGACCTGGACCTGCACCAATGAGCCATGGTGGTGTGGTGCTTAAAAAACAGTATTGCAGGCTAACTCTGCCGACTGTCAACAGTTTAATTCTCACCAGCTCACAGTTAACTTAGCCTTCCATCCTTCTGAGGTCGGTAAAATGAGAAGCCAGATTGTTGGAGGGTTGGGGGAATATGCTGACTCTATAAATCGATTAGATAGGGCTATAAAGCACTGTGAAGTGTTATATAAGTGTAAGTGCTATTGCTATCTTCCTGGCCCTATTCCAGTACCTTCACTATTACACTTCTCTGTGCGGGATCCTTGATGCTCTCCAGTGACGTGCGGTGAGGTTTATGGCTGGTGAGGCTGGTGACGTCATCAGCGTGAGCCGCGGTCCCCTTCAGGTTGACTCAGGAAGGAGGGGAATGGGACCACATCAGCCTCCCTCCTGCGCACGTCCCATTCCCCGCCTTCCTAAGTCAACATGAAGGGGACCGTGGAGCGTGAGCCGCGATCCCGCAGCTCGTGCTCCACGGTCCCCTTCATGTTGACTCAGGAGTCAGGAAGGAGGGGAATTCCCCTCCTCCCTGACTCCTGATTCAACATGAAGGGGATCGCGGAGCATGAGCCGCGGGATCGCGGCTCACGCTCCACGGTCCCTTTCATGTTGACTTAGGAAGGCGGGGAATGGGATGTGTGCAGGAGGGAGGCTGAAGCTAGAGTAGCCTCCTGCATACGTGGTCCCATTCCCCTCCTTCCTGACTCCTGAGTCAACATGAAGGGGACGACGGAGCGCTCCCATTCCCGACCACGTGTGCAGAAGGCTCCTCAGTGCCTTTTCCCTTTTCCCTTTTTAAAAAAAATTTTCATGATGAGAGCGGTGAGGCTCTGCCTCCCCTGCTTCCCCTGACCACACGTCCCTGATGCTCTCTAAGCTTGGTTGTTTTCTTGCAGAAGTTTCATTACCCAAACTAGATAATATCATCAGTGCTGATGTTACCTGCTTTGGGTAATCAAAGGTCAGCAGGAAAACAACCAAGCTTAGAGAGCACCAAGAACCCTTCGTTTCAACCCTGAGCTACAAATATTCTCCTTTATTGAGACTTCTCTGTTCCTCTCTACCATTTTTCCCTCTAATTGAGTAATTTGGATGGATGCCTCATTCAGAGACTCCCTTTCAAAAAAAAAACCCAATGTTTTGTTCATATTCCAAAATTTTTAATGTGAAAAATGTATTCTGCATAAAGCTGGCCTAGAACTTTTTTTTTTAAAAAAAACAACCCATCCTAAACATGTTGTTTCCAAGATAATAACTACATTTATATTTAGGACGAAATACCACAATTGCTTTCAAGCTATTTTTCCTTCATAAAAAATATTATAAATAATATATTATTTAAAAAAAATAATATGCTGTTATTCCCATTGTAAGAGGAGAAAATCAGTTTTTAAAATAAAATAAAATAAAATAAAGAAGCAGTTCATATCCAGAAAAAACACCAAAATATTTTGATCACACAGAATTCTGTAATTGCTCTGCTCCTTTCCCCATAAATATCCATCATGGTTTCCTGAAAAATGTAAGAACACACATAAGTGGAAATGTTCAGTGACCACATGATATTTGGATATCTCAAGCTAGGAGAAGCCAGGGGTCTCTTTTCCTAACAATCACAGACACCAGAAAAAAAGACAATTTTCATTCCCTAGACAGAGCTACTTTGATTTATTTCTACTGCATAAATAGATGCATTCCATTCCCTCCTTTCCCAACGTTAAACCATGCTTTTTATTGATTATATAAGGGAGGGAGCAATAGTTTTTTTTTTTTAAAAAATCCAGTTGGTGGCATAACAAGCATACTTCAAAGAGACTCCTGTCGTTCAAACATCATATTTCTTGATGTGTTAGTATTAGGCATAAATGCATAAAAACAACCACCTGGGAATAAAAAATGAAGACAAAACCTGTGCATTGCAAAGGTCATAGCCCACTTCATTATATGCAAGTTAGAGTTTGATATATCAAGAGAAATACAAATGAAAATCAGGGGGAATTGGGTATAAAGATTGCCTTTTGTGTTATTACTGTGTCAGTGTTCTTTATTATTTTGGGTTATTTATTTATTTTTTAATCCTATGTTTGCTACCTAGAGTCATCTCTCTCTATATCTATCTATCTATCTATCTATCTATCTATCTATCTATCTATCTATCTATCTATCTATCTATCTATCTCTCTATCTCTCTATCTCTCTATCTCTCTATCTCTCTATCTCTCTATCTCTCTATCTCTCTATCTCTCTATCTCTCTATCTCTCTATATCTCTATCTCTCTATCTCTCTATCTCTCTATCTCTCTATCTATATCAATACAATACATACACATATGCATGCAGTGCAGGAGAAATCTGGTTCACTCCAGTTCAATCTGTTTGCTCAGTGGTGATTGGTGATTGAAACACATAAGAGAATATTGCTTCCACCACCTTGAGCCAGAAGCAGCTCCATAGGTGGAAGGCGTAGACATATTGGTGAGGTACTGATGTTTAGTACTGTAAGGAGCCCCAGACCACTCCTGAGTGAAGGAGTTGAACATCTGCTAGTTTGAACTGAGGTAACGGAATGTGAGGCAACTGGCAGTTGGAACAGAGTTATTTTTCTGGTGGGGAGGGGGAGTAGAACTCCTTACATCAGAGCGTGTTAATTACTGTATAAGAAATACTAATGATCTGATGGTCACTTTGAAAAATCCTTTCTTAGCGAGCACCTAGAAGCCAGTGGAACTTACGTGTCAAATTTCAAGTTTGTAGGCTTTCCGGTTCTGGAGATTTTGTGATGTGAGTGATACTTGGCTTTTATATATATAGATATATATGTATATATCAGCTGATTAAAAAATAAAAAGGGTAGGAAGCAAGAGGAGATAGAGTGAAAAATGAATGGAAGCCGAATGAATATGGATTGAATATTAAAGTGATTAAGAAAGACATATAAGAAACATCTTGGTCATATTTGAATTTCAAAACTAATTATGGAAGAAGAGTGAGTAGGTTAAGTGGGAGAGAAGACTGGAATTGATGAGCCTCCTGAGTTCACATTATTTCCCTCCCTCAAGGCTAGAACGGGGGTATTAATTTATGAGGAGGAAAACCACAAACCACTTTCTGTGTTGGCTTTTGAATTTGGCTCTTCCTGATACTGGGCAGCATAGTGCCTCAGTGGTTAAGGTGCTGGGCTTGTCAGTTCATAAACTGGCAGGCCAGGTTTGAGACCCTAGCTCCAAGTCACTGGGTGAGCTCCCATCCTTGCCCCAGCTCTTGCCAACTTAGCAGCTTGAAAGCATATAAATGCAATTAGAAAAATAGGTACAATTTTCATGGGAAGGTAACAGCACTATTTGATGTCATGCTGGCCATAAATGGAGATAAGCACTGCCCCCTATAGTTGGCAACAACTAGTGGAGTAAAATCCAGAGGGGTCATAGATCCTGATACTGGAAATTTCAACATTGGGGAGGGCAAAGAATGGACAGGTTGAAAGTTCTGTGGAGGTGGTCCTCCATTAAATAGTTCACCAGGCCTTTAGTAAGAGAGAATTTTTCAGAGGTAGTGGGCTGATTGAAAAAATACTGGATCCTATTGTTTGCAGTAGATAGATTTTTCTTTGCATCTACAGAAGGAATCAGAAAACCAGAGAATTTCTCCTTTCTGCTACCTTTCTGACCAGTAATTAGAAAGTCCCTGGATTCGTCGATGTGTTCTATATAGATTGATCCTGAAGAGCCTATGTCTTGGTAGGCCCAAATGCATATTCCTATGGAAATATGAATGTAGTGCTGCCATTTTGATTTAAAAAAAAAACAGATTAATTTAAGAGTGAATTAGTGTAAAAACAGATAGATTTATGGAGTCTTTATGCAAAAATATCACAGGCAAGAAACAGAGTGATTTGCTCATCCTTATTTCTATAGTGTTTCTCACTGTGTCAGTGCAAGAATTAGATTTTCCCATGTTAGCTGGTCTGTTGTCGAAGGTAGCAGAACAGGCTCAACTTTTTTTTTTAAAAGACACCCATTTAAAAATACATCATTTATCTAATTCATAGATAAATGATTCATTTTCTCCCACATTTGACTGTTATTGTGATTTTTAATCTCAGTTTCTCCCATATTGCTTATGAAGAAATCTGGATTTATTTATTTATTTATTTATTTACAAAAAATCTTATTAATAATGCACTTCTGTTGACGTAGCTAAGTACCTAAAGCCATTTCTGGCATGGAGAGGACCATGTACCTTCTGGCAATCTGGTTGAATATAAAGGAATTGAAATATATATTTTTATGATTCCTGCACTCAAAGTTGTAATGAATTCTGCAGTTTTGCTTCCCTCTCCTCATTTCTTTTTTTAAAAAAAAACTCATTTCCCCCACTCTGCTTATGAAAGAATTTAGAATTTTAAGAAATTTGATTGGAAAAAAATTCCAAACAGAATGGGAATTCCCATGCCTTTTGTTATGGTACTTGATCACTGTTTTAATATTTTATATTTCTGTACTGTATATATTTTAATGTTGTGTGGGCTTTTGTTGTTGCTGCTTGCTGTTGTAAGCAATGTGACTACATTGAGTTGTTTGATTTGGGAAATTTGGTTTGGGTTTTTTTTTTTTTTTTGGTTTTTCAATCCATGATTGTAACATATGAACAGATGGGCACTTATCTAAAATCTACACAGTTCAGCCCAAAATCCTAAGACGTGTTTGGAAGAAAATGACTTGAGAAGTGATGCAGATAGACAGGATCAAGAAATCTGGTTACAATTATTTAGTTCAGCTTGCTTTTCCTGGCAACTGAATACAAAAGATCCCTATTTTATGTAGTTCTTTTACTCAGAGAAATTGTTACAATTTAAAAAATTAAAATAAATCCCTGATCCCTACAGTGGACTCAAACCACATTGGGGTAATGTAGGACACATGTAGAGCAGGGTTGACTTTTGAACTTAAGAGGAATTTTTCCCTTAAATTTCCATCAGTTATTAACCATCTGAAGAGGCTGCCTTTATTTATTTTATCTCTGCCTAATGAATTGGGTGCATGCTGCTGAAATTCAGAGCAATAAGGTTTGTAGAAATTGTTTGGCAGAGCTGGTCCTTTTTCTAAGTAGGGCGCCATGATAATATCATCTCATAGGGAACAAGGAGATAATATCTCATGGGGAACAAGGAGATAATATCTCATGGGGAACAAGGAAAAAAATAAAGGAATTGGTCTAAAGAAAATTTTATATTCTTGCTATGTTGAAACAAGAGTCAGACTAGAACTGGAAGGGACCTTGGAGGTCTTCTAGTCCACCCCCTGCTCAAGCATGGTACCAATACCATTTCAGACAAGTGGCTGTCCAATCAGTCTTGATCCACATCAAGTTTAAAAATTAATGTGAAGTAAATTCAGCCAACTAATGTGAACTGATGTAGGCTTTTGAATCAATTTGGAAAAGTGGTTGGGTCCAGACGTGTGAACCAATTCCGAAATAGTGGCATTTGACATGAGAATAAGCATCTTCAATTTTCTGAATTGTTTTGGAGTTGTTTTATATGATGCTTCCAACCACAATTTCATTCAGAAATCTCAGTTCAGAAAGCCCCACATCAAATATTCACACAGTGAGCAGAGCAGCAGCATTTTGAAATCTGCTTGAGACAGTATCTTGATTTAGCCACTTCTTCTTCTTCATGTGCTATATCCATCATTGGACCTTGGTGATCATGTTGGCGATCGTATTTTTATCAACAGCCACACTAAAAAATTGCTGTTGAGTTTTGTCCAAACCAGTCCCTTAGATTTTGAAGCCATGATGTTCTTCTTCTGCCTAGACCTCATTTGCCTTCAATCTTTCCCTGGAGGATTAAGTGAAGGATGCCGTATTTTTCTGGGTGTCACATCACATGTCCGAACTAGTCTAACTACAGGTTTTTAATGGTTTTAATTAATTTCCTTTGCTTTCCCAGATGGCTTATCACTTCCTCATTTCTGATTTTGTCAACCCAGTTTATATGTAACAGCCATCTGTAAATCCATATTTCCAAGTGGCTTTCTGTCAGTGACCAACTCTCTACTCCGTAGAGCAGGATAGAAAAGATGTAACATCTGACAAGCCTGATTTTCAGTCTTGGGCTTATGTCATGACTGCAGAAGACCTTTTTCATTTTAAAGAATGCTGTTCAAGCTTTCTCTATCCTTGTCTTTACTTCAGTGGTCATGTTCCAGCTTTCATGTAAATTAGAACCGAGGTACGTGATCCTTTCAACTTTTTCTAGTGGTATTCCTTCCAAATTTATCGGTGGTAAATTAATGGGTTCTTTTTAGGCACTATAGGAAGAAATGACCCAGTGGCAGTGATGTGCGGTGAGGTTTATGGCTGGTGAGGCTGGTGACATCATCAGGAAGGTGGGGAATGGGACCACATGTGCAGGAGGCTGAGGCTGCCCTAGCCTCCCTCCTGCACACGTGGTCCCATTCCCCGCCTAGGATTTCCTGGGTCCTGATCCTAACCGAAGATTAATCAAATCTGACCCCGCTTAGTTTTCTTGGAATCAGCCATGGCCTTCTAAGCGCTACGTTCAATATCATATCACAAAATAATAATTGTAAAAAAAATGCATCTGCTTTTTCTCTCTGTCTCTTTCAGCAGTGCAATTCTTAACAAGGCACCGGCCACAACTCGGTTTCCAAGGTCCTTTCGCGAGTGAGCTGGCAGGGAAACGGTAGCCGCCGGTCCGAAAAGTCCGTCGCACTTTCTGCTTTCATGAGCAACTTCCCGTAAACCTGCCATTGCTCAGTGCGAGGAAGGGAGCCTCTCGCGCATGCGCATTCGCCCTGGAACCATGAGCTCCGGCGTCAGAACCCGACAGAAGGCGGGGAATGGAACCACGTGTGCAGGAGGGAGGCTGAGGCTAGAGGAGCCTCCTGCACCTCCTCTGTCCTGCACACGTGGGCTCATTCCCCGCCTTCCTGAGTCAACATGAAGGGGATCGCGAGCTGCGGTCCCCTTCATGTTGACTCAGGAAGGCAGGGAATGGGACCACATGTGTAGGAGGGAGGCTGAGGCTAGAGGAGCTTTCTACACCTCCCTCCTGCACACGTGGTCCCATTCCCCGAGGCTCCTCAGCACCTTTTCCCTTTTTTTTCTTTTCATGATGAGAGCAGTGAGGCGCTGCCTCCCCTGCCTCCCCTGACCGCACGTCTCTGCCCAGTGGAACATTCAGCATTAGACCCTGGGGACGCAGACAAGTCCTTATCTTGAGTGGATGGCCTCCAAAGACAGAAAAACTGATTCTCTAAGCATACAATAAGTGAAGTCATAAAAATGATCTTCCAGAGTCTCTCGCTGAATTTTCTTCCACACAATTACTGTTTGTAAGCATAGTACAATTCAGTTTCCCTGAAAATAAGACCTCCCTGGATAATAAGCCCAATCGGGCTTTTGAGCGCATGCACTAAAATAAGTCCTCCCCTGAAAATATTGCAACACAGCAGCAGCCATGAGGTGCCCACATTCGCTGCCTCCTGCATCTCAGAAATAATGACCTCCTCAAAAATAAGGCCAAGTGCTTATTTCGGGGGGTCAAAAGAAAATAAGACCCTGTCTTATTTTGGGGAAAATATGGTATGTATATTTAAAATTTGAAAACCCAACAAGAGAAAAATCCTATGCCAGTCAGGCAACAATTTCATGGGGATCTGTTATCAAAGGAGAGTTCCTGTTGAACTCTCTTTTTCTTTTTAGAGTAGCAAGTAGTTTCTGTGAGGAAGAAGATTTCTACTCTGTCTCTGCCTTCTGCCTCTGTCTCTGTTTCTCTCTGCCGCTGTCTGTCGGCCTCTCTCTGTGTTTGCATCTAACATTTTCTTTCTCTTTAAAGACTCCCGAGGAACTGTAGCAAAGATGGAATGATCTACTACTCTTAAAATTCCAAATAATGAATCTGGCAACAATGCTGATGTTGGGAAACACCCAGTGAGGCAGTGGAAGCAGGGGTGGGCTGCTGGGGGTTCGCAGGGGTTCGGGAGACCTTCAGCTAAGATTCTGTGCAATTCGGAGAACCCCCAAATCCCACTCTTGGCTGACTCCACCCACCCTGCCTTGCCCCTCCAAGGAGTCCCCATGCGGCCCATTTTGGATGCAGGTAAGTGCAGGGTACACATGAGGAGGGCAAAAAACTACTGGAAGTTCAGAAAGGCCAGAAATATGCCCATTTGCAGCCTCCAGAAGGCCTCTGGAGCACAGGGAGGGCAAAAATGCCCCCCTGCCATGGTGCAAGAGGTTGACTAGACCACACTCACCATGGCCACGCCCACCCAGCAATTGGGCAGAGAACCCATTGCTAAAATTTTTGAAGCCCATCCCTGAGTGGAAGGCCTCAATCAATGTCTGAGCCTTGAGTCCTTGTGGTCCAGAACTGAGACCCCCTCAAGCTCCATAGAATCTTATCTATCTGTTCCCAGGCCAAGGCTGGCAGTCTAGGAAGATTCCTGTATAATAGCCAGAATATAATAAAGTTGTGAGCTTGAACCTTACATGTGTAGTAGGCCTGCTTACATGTGCCTGACAATTAGACAGCATATAATGAATCTGTTTGAGAAGGGCTGCTAGATATCTGTTGCCCAGTTGTTATGCCAATAGCAAATCAGTTTGGGTTATAAATTAGAACTTATACTTCCTACAAATTGTTCTTTCCACACAGAATGTGCTTATCTTTGGTGTAACAGTTTTTTAAAATGTGCAAGATGATGCTGATATACTATAATGTTACTTTGGCAGAAAGCTAAAATACAGAACAAAGAAAATGCACGAGAATAGAAGAAAAAAACATTACCGATTTTGATGATACTGCTTAGTATAATAACCTGTTGGAATAACTGATGTTGTTATTCTGAAATATTTTTTATGAAAAAGGGAGCAAACTAAATTCAAATCCATCTGCACGGATCATATTTCCTAGGGGATTATCATGTTGCACCTGACTACCAAATAACTGATAAAACTGAGCCTATCACAAAAAGGAGCTGAAATTCTAATTGAGACAAAGAAGTATTGCTGAATGCACAAAGATTATAAACCACAGGCTTCTTAATAGCTAAGGATGTAGCAGCAACCATCCACAGCCCTTTATGATTGGCAAAAGCCAATCTTTCCCGTCAGTTTCATTTCTGCCATCCCCTTCTTTTTGGCCTCTCATTCTGTTCCATTCTGGCACTCTTCTGCTCTCTTTTCCCCACCTATACCCACACTTAGACTTGCTACCATGTGTTTACCCAGGCTTTTTCTCAAAACCTACATATGTTGGGGAATAAAAACGGATGCTGGGTTTTTTTTCTTTTTTAACAGATCTTAAAAAGATCTGTAAAAAGGATGGATAGAATGTTTGCATTCGTACCGGGCTGTGCTCAGACTTTACTAGAGGCCAGGCTGAGATTTCAAAGCCAAAAGAATGAACTTCAAGGGGAGGCAGATATGCTATCAATAGATTTTTTTTTACCACCCTTTCATTCAATCATATCAGATTTCCAGAGACTGCTTGGACAAGACCTTGTAGTTTTCTTGGCAAGTTTTTTTTTTAGAAGTGGTTTGCCATTGCTTGCTTCCTAGGGCTGAGAGAGATGGACGGTCCCCAAGTCTCATGCTCCCCCACTCCCATGCATGCACCCGCAACCGTCTGCCACTCCCGCGCAGGCATGCGCATCCCCGCATGGGCCCCTCTCCCACACATGCACAGTAGACACCCCAAAACCAGCTGGATAGCAGGAGGCACGTGGTGGAGCTGAGCTGGGGTGATGGCTCGTGTGTCTGCAGTGAGGGCTCTGTGTGCCACGTGTGGATGTGTGCCATAGGTTCGCCATCACGGATCTATACTAATGCTAATCATACTATCAATCCATACTAGTACTAATAATATTACCTTCTAAGCAAAACAATTTTTTAATCCTCCAGGGAAAGATTGAAGGCAAATGAAGTCCAGAAGAAGAACATCGTGGCTTCAAAATCTAAGGGACTGGTTTGGACAAAATTCAGCAGTACTTTTTTCATGCAGCTGTTGATAAAAATAGGATCGACAACATGATTGCCTACGTCCAATGATGGATATAGCAGAAGGAGAAGGAGAAAGAGAAGGAGAAGGGAGAGAATAGTTTCTTATTATGAAGTCAGCAGAGATGACTTCATAATATGATGTCAGTAAATGCAGAAATGAAGAAAACTATGTTATCTCTGTTTGCCTTAGAGTAGCATTTTCTCGGTTCCCGAAAAGTCCAATAAACTTATATCTAATAAATGAATATGTTACGTTACTTTGATGCCCGTGGTTGGTTGGTTTCTCTACTAGGAGGACCCTCATAACATGTACACGAAGCCCCATTTATAGGTGACTAAAGTATATTGTGCATCATATTGCTTAACAAATGGCTGAGCCTCCATGTTGCCCAAAATGGGGAAAAAAAATGAAGGGATGTTGGACCGAGAATTGTCATTCTGGAAACAGTTCTTGGCAAATTGAATGTTAATCAGTAATATCTGTTTTACTTCTTTCCTGTATATGTAATTAACAAATCTGACAACAAGAAACTGGATTAGTATTCAATTGTAGAGTATTTTCTTTTCCTTTTGCAAACATTTGTATTATATTTTTTCACAAAGAAATGCATACAATCCCATATGCCTCTAATTACTGGATCAAATATATTTTAATAAGCTTGGCTGGGATATGCCATCAGAGAGGTATTCCAGAATTTGCTTCCTGATGACTAATGACTAGTTAATGTAAAATCCTTGGGAGTCACATTAAACCCATATCAAGCCTCTTAGTCTGCATAACCATAATGCGGCAAATGGTCTCTGAACATCTATTACAGAATGAAGGGGTCCCATTGCTGGATTTGCAAATCTGACAAAATAACCAAGTCAGAAAACAAAGCCTAAAGCATGAAACCATGAATTGCTTAATCATTGTTTTTGAAAAAAAAATCATAATGATATAGGGGCATAAAACACATCAAATAATAGACCATGATTTATGAACAAATGATCAAGTTTTAATCTCAAGCTTTGATTGGAAGCCAATGAACCCTATATGGCAGTGATGGGGAACTTTTTCGGCACTGAGTGCTGAAAAAGGACAGTGCATGCACGGGTGTGGTATTACATGCCAAAAAGGGAGCACTTTGCGCACGCATGGGCACTCGTCTGGGCCACAGCTAGGAAGAGGAGGTGCCCAGGGGCATATGCGTGCTGGAAAATGAACTTCTGGTTTCTGGCATGCACATGCGTGTGGCCAGCAGGTTTTCCAGTTACTGCCACCCATGCGCATGCCCCGATTAGCTGGCTGGCATGCATGCTCACACCAGAAAACGGAAGTCCAGCTCTTCCAGTTTGCAGCACTGCCGCACGTACAAAGGCCAGCTGATCTTCGCATGTGCATGCCGCCAGAAACCTGGAAGAGGAACAGGCAACGTTGCACATGCCATAGATTCACCATCATGACTATATGGCTTAATACATTATATGAACCTAGTCAGAGGCCTACAAATAACAAGTCGGGTAAAGTGCGAAATAGACAGGTGGCTTTTTCTGCTTCTTTTTGAAGAGGCTCTTAAGAAGTCAGCATTCAAGAAATAAGGAGAGCATTCATTAATACAATTAGAAGTCTTAGACTTTTGGATTGCTACACTTCCTCAGTGTGAGAATCCAAATTAAGGCATTCCAGACAGATTGCTCTCTAACTTTGACCTGATTCAAGTGAAGGGGCATCTACTATATCTCTGCAAAAGATTCTATTGCTGAATGTTTTTCCCTCCTCCCTAAAACTCCCTAACACTTAGTGAATATCTTCCTTCAAGAACTTAAATCCATTATCAAGTGCATTATCATTCTGCAGTGATGGAAAATAAATCTTCAGATACTTGAAGGGTGCTAATATATCTTCTCTCAAACTTCTCTTTGCATCAGGAAACCTTCAATCTTCAGTCGTAGAATGTCTTAATGTGTGAGATCCATAACTACATGCAATACTTGAAGTATGGTCTGGCCAAATGCAGACCAAACTATTATTTTCCCTTCTGTTGAAAACTACATTTCTGGGGATGACGCGCAAAATCACCTTTGCCTATTTTGCAGCCACATAATATCTGAGTCACCCTATAGGACAAGGGACTCAAACTTGGGGCACAGGGGCTGGATGCATCACGCACTGGCTACGCCCACCCTCATTTTAGTCAAGGGGAAAAAGTCATGCTACATCACGTGATGACAACGTGTCATTGCAAATTTGACACCCCTGCTATAGGACATGGGCGGCAAAAAAAATAAATCAGTAAAATGAAAAGCAAATGTCTAACTCATCTTCAGTTTACAATATGATAGTTCTAGGTCATCTAGTTGGTATTCTGCCTAAGGTGGGATTGGAACTCACGGTATCCTGATTGATGAATGCTAGAGTCTCTAAGTGTGATAGCTTTGGGTTCATCCTTTAGGTGAGGGTGGGAATTATAAACACACATTAATAGTTTCTCACTTTTCCTCCCTTTCTAATCTTTTCTGCTTCAGTAGCACAGTCCAGTCTTGGCAAAACACATAAATTAATCAAACCGTCACAAGATCTCAAGGCACATGAAATGAAACCTGGCAACAGTTGAACAACCGTATATTTTGGACTATAAGATGCACAGGAGTATAAGACACACCATGATTTTGAAGAGGTAAACTTTTTAAAAAAGTTTTTGCACTCTGCAGGCCTCCCAAACCATCTGCACACCTCTATGTTTTGCAAAAAAAGGGGGGGCATGCAGAGCTTAGGGAGGCTTGTAGAGTGCTCCTGGGGACTGGGGGGCAAAAATGAGCAAAGTTGGCCCGTTTTTCACTCATTTGTGCCCTCCCCAGCCCCCAGGAGCACTTTGCAAGCCTCCCAAACCCTCTGCACGTCCATTTTGCAAAGGGATATGGTTTCGGTAGGCCACAAATGCTGTATTCAGTGTATAAGACACACCCAGATTTTCACCCTCTTTTTGAGGATGAAAAGGTGCATCTTATACGCCGAAAAATATGGCATTTTGATTCTTATTTTCTACAGAGCACACTCTTCCTCCAATGGAATCAATATTGCATTCTCTCTTGGTCATTTCAGTCTATATTCTCTCTGCTTCACGTTATCTCTGAAGCAGGTTTACCCACTCCAGAAAGCTTTACCCACTTGAATAATTCATAAAGTCCAGGTTGCGTGCAAATATGTTTACCCATTTTTCTCTCCCCTTTGAGTCAGTGTTGATTCTTGACAACTATTTGGTAACACTTTCGGAACTGGCTTGCCATTGAGTTCTTCCTAGGCTGGTTCCATTAGAAAGAGCCTCTGTCTCAAGGCATGACTAGTGTCTTTCTTTTAATTATTAAAGTTGTTGAACGCCCATCTTACCCCAAGGTAAATAGCTTTTATCCCCTACACTGAACCAGCTATTAGCACATGTTTAGGTCAGGGCAATACTCTTCTCTTGCTCTATTGAGACATGATTCTGGAGTGGGTTAGAAACCTCTGAAAGTCCCAGAATAAAAGCTTTCCATCTCATGCAACCAATATCTATTAACCTTCCAGAAGCAGAATTTGTATGGGTCTTTAAAAAATAAGGGATGTGATGGCTCAGTGGCTAAGATGCTGAGTTTGTCAATCAGAAGATGGCAGTTCAGCTGTTCGAATCCCTAGCACTGCATAATGGGGTGAGCTCCCGTTACTTGTCCCAGCTTCTGCCAACCTAGCAGTTTGAAAGCCCGTAAAAAAAATGTAGAAAAGTAGAGACCACTTTGGTGGGAAGGTAACAGCTCTCCATGCGCCCTCAGCATTTAGTCATGCCGGCCACATGACCATGGAGAAGTCTTTGGACAGCGCTGGCTCTTCGACTTTGAAACGGAGATGAGCACCGCCCCCTAGAGCTGGAAACAACTAACATGCATGTGTGGGGAAACCTTTATCTTTACCTTAAAAGATCATAACATGGTTTGTGGTCAAATACATTGAAATGGTTTTTTAATTCTCAAAGTCTAATAAAAGAGGGCACCTGTCTTTTGTATCTCAGCATCCATGGGTGTCAGTCCTGCTGCCATTAGCCCCCATGTTTCTGCTGCGAATGATGCCGTCAATTCATTAAGAATTTTTTTTTTTAAAAAAAAGTTGCTTCTAGAAAATTCTCTGATGAGCTGTGGTGGCGCAGTGGTTAGAATGCAGCATTGCAGGTTAGTTCTGATCACAGCCAGGAGTTTTATCCTGACGGGACTCAAGATTGACTCAGCCTTCCATCCTTCTGAGGCCAGTAAAATGAGGACCCAGATTGTTGGGGGCAATAGGCTGACTCTTGTAAACCGCTAAGAGAGGGCTGTAAAGCACTGTGAAGCGGTATATAAGTCTAAGTGCTATTGCTAGTGCTATGACTGATCATAGGACTCTGAAAAAGCAGTAGTTCAAATGGATGCTTGGCCTTGCAAGATGTAGCATCTGTTCTGAGAGGATTCTGTGACTGAGCATCAAGTTTTTTAGAAAACAATACTGCCCACTTTGCACTGTAAGAGTGTGTTCTATGGCTGACCATAGAGTTCTTTCAATGTGCTGCCAGAGCAGCCACTCACATTCTTAAGAACTGAAATTTTCTTAAGAGGTGAGGGAAGGGGGAGGGGAATGTGACTGTTTCTCAAATGCTATTAGGAACAGAGGACATTAATCTTCCCCCCCCCCCTCTCCCCTGTGATTTGAAAATGACTGTGCTGGTCATTTTATTTCAGTAAATATCTAGGCTTTAAACCATGGATTTCGCAAGAGATAACCCAGGATTAACAACCCAACCCATTTTAGTCCTAAAAGAATAAGAAACATGTTTCAAATTAATTATGGCATAAATTTTTTCGGTTTGTTATTTTAATTTTTTTCTCCCTCCATGTGCTTTCAAACTGTCATCTGGTAAGGCAATTGCTAACTTAAGAATTCAAACCTCAGAGTCTACAAACCGCCACAGCAATTGTAGTGAGCAAATGAATGGGATTGTTGAATGTTGTGTGTTAATGTGGTATCGTGTGCAGCCTCCCACACAGCAGCTGATATTGCACACAGTTTTGGGCCAAAAGTCTTTCCATCAGTGGGGAATAAACAAGAACGCTAACAGTGCTACCAACAATGACTGTCTTATTATCTTCACTTTTCTGAAAAAAGACCTACCGCCCGGTCACTATTTTTTATAGCCCCTTTCTTTAATTTGCCATGGAACTAAATGAACGGCTGGTTGACAAAGTCCATAGAACATTAAGTTGGCAGTCCTGCTGGAATCTCATAATCTAGTCAAAATAGGCCAGAAAAGATTTTCATGGCTTGAGGCACTACAGTGTGGTGTTGAGGGAAGATGTGGCAACTCAGTTTTATTATATAGGATTTACATTTTTCTGGGAATAAATGAAAAAAAAAGGAAGGAAGAAAAAGAAAGGAAGGAAGAAAGAAAGAGGGGGAGGGAGGGAGGAAAAAAGAAAAGAAAGGAAAGAAAGGAAAAAAGAAGGAAGGAAGGAAGACATGTCAAATATCCCATTCTCTTTCCCAGAAATTAAAAATGAACAGGTTCAATGAAAAAAAAATCATGAGAAAGAAGATACCACTACCAATTAATTGCACATTTCATTTGTATTTATGTGTAAAACACATTTAGTGTTGTTTGTTTTTTAAAAAAGAAGGGGGAGGAGATGACAGAGATTTTACCAAATATGAATTTACCTGCCCCAATCTTGCTTGGTTCCCTCCTCCTCTTTTTGCCCTTGCCAATGTTTGGTCACCATCAGAATAATTCAGAGTGTTTGTCTAGAATATTTAAGGACATCAAGCTTCAAATCAGAAAATTCTGATAAAAAAATAGAAGGGGTTATTCTGATGCCTTTTCTACTTGGATCTTTCAATCTTAACTTACCGAGAGAAGGACCAATAGACTTTTGTGTGGCATCTTAAATACAACGCTATAACATGATTTGCTAGTTATTTCTGCCAACCTAGCAGTTCGAAAGCATATAAAAATGAAAGTAGAAAAATAGGAACCACCTTTGGTGGGAAGGTAATAGCGTTCTGTGCGTCTTTGGCGTTTAGTCATGCCGGCCACATGACTACGGAGACGTCTTCAGACAGTGCTGGGTCTTCGGCTTTGAAACAGAGATTAGCACCGCCCCCTAGAACAGGGAACGACTACCACATATGTGCGAGGGGAACCTTTACCTTTAGCTTTAATATAAACCCAGAGTTATTCAAGAAAACATGGTTAAACTCATGGTGGCTGCAGAGATGAACAACCTTTTCCCCTCCAAACTTTAAAAGAAATATTTCAGCTTCTGTGGTGAGCTCTCCTGAGGAGGCAAAGCTGACATTTGATCATTTGAAAGGATTAAGATGTATTTTGCCCCTATTCCCTTTCTCACGACGTGACAAATGCTGCTGATGGACACCTGTGATTTGCCACCAAATTTCTGTGCAGGGGTGGGACTCTCGGGGTGAAGTGATCTGCGAGTGACAGCGTGCGGAGACTGACAGGGGGAGGAAGGGACAATCTTGTTTACAAATGTCAGCCAGCAATTAGCATCGTTTAAAGAACCAGGACCGCAACTGCTGCTTTTAGTTAACGTTGGAAACCCCGTTCCTTTCTTGTGGCCGCATTTGAAGAGGCAAAGTAGACAGCGAGACTCTGAAACCAGTTCATAAATAGTTGATTTCATTTTTTAAAATCTTGCCCAAACTGTCACCAGCGTCCCTCCTCCCTTCCCATGTGGATCACAGATGGCAAAGAGCTAATTTGTTACTGTTTGATAACTGCTTTTATGTATCAAAGCTCTTATTTACTACTCTGTGGGGAAAATGACAGACTAAAAGCTATTATGTGTTTCCTCTCATTCTCTTACCCCTTATCCCCCTCCCCTCCCCATGTACGAATAATCACCATCCTTGAGTTTTTTCTCACATCCTCCACCCCACTGTATTCTTCTTTTTTAAAAACAAAATGAAATATATTATTGTGGCCCTTTTACATGTACAATGAATATCATTTTTTTTCTTCCTTTTTGGATTTTCCAGAATGCATCTGGTAGAGTATTTCTTCTGAAATCTGTCAGAGTCATTTATCATGGCCCTGTGGTAAGGAATAACATTCTGAGGTGTTTCTTTATAACAATAGATTGCATTCCATTTGGAGGAGATGTGAATTGTTTTCAAGCAGTGTATTAGCCAAATATTTGCAGAGCAAATGAATAACCTCCAGCCCAGAGATGGTTCGGTGTCAAATAGGTATTGCTGGGTAGCCCAATCCAGATTTATTTAAACATATTCAGGGGCATTCGTGGTTACTGGTCTCTAAATTTGCAAAACGGATATCACCAACTTGTTCTTTAACCTGACGAGGGATGAGAACAGAAGATAGTTATAGCAATTCACAGCAATATTAAATATCTTGTTCTATAGTACTAGGACTAGTAAGAAAGCATGGTGAAGTAAAAATCTGTTGCCCACATTTTTGACCTCAATTTGGCCACAAAGCGAAGCAGGGCTTCTATCTGCCTGAAAATAGGACAAATGAATGATGGGATAGGGAATGGATGGTTTGGCACCAGTTATTATCAGCAGAAGATCTGGAAGAGGAGAGAAGTTGTGACACTTCTTTGATCCCACAAAGAGAAATTCCATATCTCTTGTAAGATTTATTTCACAGAAATGTGGGGAAGATTCTAACATTTACTTTTTAATTAACCGTTTTAGAGAAAGGATATAAGCAAAGGCAGATAAAAAGACATGCAAAAATATAAAAGATTAAACTACAAATAGGTAAATAAGGGATCTAGAATATCCTGGGGGATTCAAATTTTCCAACAAACCATTAAGTACTTATGAATTATAAAATATGTTGTACCCTTTTACAATACAATACAATAGTAGAGTTGGAAGGGACCTTGGAGGTCTTCTAGTCCAACCCCCTGCCTAGGCAGGAAACCCTATACCGTTTCAGACAAATAGCTATCCAACATCTTCTTAAAGACTTCCAGTGTTGGGGCATTCACAACTTCTGGAGGCAAGCTGTTCCACTGATTAATTGTTCTCACTGTCAGGAAATTTCTCCTCAGTTCTAAGTTGCTTCTCTCCTTGATTAGTTTCCACCCATTGCTTCTTGTTCTACCCTCAGGTGCCTTGGAGAATAGTTTGACTCCCTCTTCTTTGTGGCAACCTCTGAGATATTGGAATAATGCTATCATGTCTCCCCTAGTCCTTCTTTCTCTTAAGCTAAACATACCCAGTTCCTGCAACCGTTCTTCATATGTTTTAGTCTCCAGTCCCCTAATCATCTTTGTTGCTCTTCTCTGCACTCTTTCTAGAGTCTCCACATCTTTTTTACATCGTGGCGACCAGAACTGAATGCAGTATTCCAAGTGTGGCCTTACCAAGGCATTATAAAAATAAGAATCACTATTCAGCTTTAAGCTGTGAATATGTATTAAGAGTCAGGTTCAATACTGTAGAAACCACTGGCTGGAATTATAAGCTACAATAAATGGGACCAGTATTGAGAATCTTCCCAAATTGGGATATCCCATGATGTTAAAATAGAGTTTATATCCTTGGAAAACCCAAATTTTGGATGAGGCACAAATCCATGTATTCAGTTACAATATAGTCCAAAAATGGTTTGTGCAACCATTTTTACTTTTGTTACTTTTGTTCTTACTTTTTGTGCACATTATCATTTTTCACGGGTTCTTTTTTTAGTGTAAAGAAAGGAAAAACGTGAAAAAATATAACCCACTCAATACAGTGCTTTCTAATGTGAATGAATCAGGCCATGCAATTAGAAAATGTGATAATCCCTGCTTTAGGAAGGTATACACAGCTTTCTCTAATCAAAGAATTAATAGAATGGAATGGAACGGAATGGAACTATATAACTGAAACAGAAAGAAGACTTGTTTACACAAAATGAAATGTAAGGCTGGACAAACACTAACTATCTCCTATCAAGAAGAGTCTATGAGCACATAATTTACAGAAATGCATAGTAGCTTGGTCATTGCCTGGGTTACAAGGGTCATGCTAGGCATTGGAGTTCCTGGACATTTGGTGAAAAATGGGCTTATAGTACCAGCAGCTCTAGAACTCCTGTAGGAAAAGCTGTTTACTTGTTTACACTGAAACTTTGCAGGAGGCAAAGTAAGTAATTGCATTATTTTTAAAAACATGGAACTAAAGGCTTTTTGGATGGCTTTTTTTATTGTGCAGCATTTGTGTCTGTGTTTTAAATAGATTTTATGTTTATGATGTTATTTGACATTCACATGGTCTCTTTTACTCTCTTTTGTTTTATTTTTATTCCCTTTGATTGCTTCTAATTGTGAGCTTTTGATATTCTAGAAAAATATCTGTAACCCACTCTTTGTGGAATTCAGGCAGGAGACAATCAAATAAATAATGAACTGGAAAACATTCCTTTTGCCAAATTGAAACCTAGATCTTGTGTATATTTTGAACAATTGTGCAGCTGAAAAAGAAGGCATAGTCACAATTCTTTTTAAAATGTCTGCTCCAATTCTATACATTTTGAGACAGAATATAAGGATCTGCTTCTATTGGAAAGGTTGTTGAGAAGGATGGGCAACATTTTTCAAATCTGAACTATTTTGAGCTCCAAATGGATCCTTCTAATCTTATTGGAAGTGTTTTAAATACTATTTTAACTATTCCGAAAGTCCTTCAAATTCAAAAGAACATTGTTCTGGATTTTAAAGAGGCTTTTAAATCTTGAAATATTTCCAGACTGGCTCTTTTCCAGACTGGTTGGAATTAGAAGCATTGCAATACTCCTGATTTGGTCTGAGTAGCTGCTCCAAACTAAGCACTCTCTTATACAACTGTACGCTAGGACAAAAAAGGGATCATTAACCATTTCTCAAGGACAGGAATGCTTAACATCTTGTACTTGCTTCAGCGCACTGGGATGGCATCTTACCCTGATCTTTGTCTGTTGTAAATGAAGATTAGTATTTTCTGACTTGTCTCCTCAGCAGCAGTGCTTTCTGGTTTGTTTTCTGAACTTTATTTCATTATAGGCAAATGTGTCCATTCCGGTTGCTTTGGAACACTTTCCCCTCTGGTCATTAGTTCCTGCCCTACATGGCTATTTCTGTTTTGGGTTGCTGGCCTATCTGCTCCTTCTGGAGGACCTCCCAAAGTGAGACATGGAGGCTTTTTTTTTAATCAGATGGAATTAACAAGATTTCTGTCTGGCTCCTTTTTATAGCAAAAATGTCAATTAAAATGATCAAACACTGATCTTCTTTTATTTTTATTTTCTTTATTTCATCATGCATGTATTAGATAACATATATAAGTATAAGCATGATTTTGGATACATGAACTGGATACGAATAAAAAGAATCATTAAAACAGATATGGTAGGCACTTTAATGCACTTATGCACGTCCCTTACAGACCTCTTAGGAATGGGTGAGGTTGACATTAGACAGTGTAAGGTTAAAGATTTTTTGGGGGGTTGGGGTTGGGGAAGAAACCACAGAGTCAGGTAGTGCATTCCAGGCATTGACCACTCTGTTGCTGAAGTTGTATTTTCTGCAATCAAGTTTGGAGTGGTTTACCTTGAGTGTGTATCTATTGTATGCTCGGGTATTGGTGTGGTTGAAGTAGAAGTAGTCATTGACAGGTAGGACATTGTAGTGGATAATTTTATTTGCTATGCTTAGTTCAGACCAAAGGCGGTGTAGTTCTAAATTGTCTAAGCCCAAAATTTCAAGTCTGGTGGCATAAGGTATTATGTTGCAAGCAGAGGAGTAGAGAACTCTTCTCATGAAATATCTCTGGACTCACTCAATTGTATTAATGTCTGATATACAGTATGGGTTCCAGACAGATGAGCTGTATTCGAAAATTGGTCTATCAAATGTTTTATATGCTCTGGTTAGCCGTTTTATTTTTTTAACTTTTTTTTGCTTTACTTTTACTGGGCCATTGCTGGATATACCAAATAGGAAGGTATCAACTATGAAGAGGCATCAACGTGCTGGGACTCATATCAAAGCCCAAAATGGGTATCACATGATTTCAAATATTTCCCAGTGAAAAGAAAAGCATTTTGTGCCTTCTCTGGTATCCAGATAAAACACTAAGACATCATCTTGGCCACAGTAGCAATAGCACTTAGACATATATTGTTTCATAGTGCTTCACAGCCCTTTCAACTCCCAAATCCTGACCTGATCTCTCAGTTCGGATGGAAATTTAATAAATTAATACATTTAATTTATTAATAAATTATTTTTGTCAAATTAAACATCAGACAAATAATTTAAAAACCCAAACAATAAAATCCACAACACTATCACAAATCCACTGTTTTATAAGATCGTTCCGAGGAGCCCATTGTAATATCCACCCCAAGTCTTATATGCTACTGCACAGAATATGTCTAGATTGCTGTGCCAACTGCCTAATTGATAGTAAGAACTAGTAATCATCTGAGTGGCATGGAAGATTAGATAAGGATGAAAACAGCTTCCATTTCCTCATAATACCCACAGAAAATTAAGACATGGGTAGCTGTTTGAACTGCACCTGGCTGCTTGGACATGTTAGTTCCTCCCAGGGAATCTTACTAAAGCTCTCTTCCAGCAAGGCACATTAAAGCAAGCCTGAAAGAAAACCTCACAAATGTCTACAATTTTGAGTTCCACACCAATGTGAATGTGGTATTTTGTCTGAAAAGCACATCCTCTGTAGCAAAGCATCTGATGCAAGCAGGGGGTTAAGCTTGCCTTGTGAGAAACCAACCAAACAATCAATTGAAATAACAGTGAAACAAATCAGTCAGCTATTAAAAAGGGCAAGTTAGCTTCCTAAAAATGTCAAGATGACCTACAATAGCCAGCAGGAATAAGCCAGAAGCAGTCAACCAGTCAAGGGAGCCATCCGTTATGGGATATATGTGAAGAATGTATTGGAGGTTTAAGGGTATGATGTTACTATTCCTGAAAGTGGGAATTTGACCTGAGGAAGGAATTGTGAAATAGGTTTAGAATAGAATAGAATAGAATAGAATAGAATAGAATAGAATAGAATGCAATGCAATGCAATGCAATGCAATGCAATGCAATAGCAGATTTGGAAGGGACCTTGGAGGTCTTCTAGTCCAACCCCCTGCTTAGACAGGAAACCCTACACCATTTCAGACAAATGGTTATCCAACATCTTCTTAAAAACTTCCAGTGTTGGAACATTCACAACTTCTGTTCCACCGATTAATTGTTCTGTCAGGAAATTTCTCCTTAGTTCTAAGTTGCATTTCTCCTTGATTAGTTTCCACCCATTGCTTCTTGTTCTACCCTCAGGTACTTTGGAGGGTTGGTTGACTCCTTCTTCTTAGTGGCAGCCCATGAGATATTGCAACACTGCTATCATGTCTCCCCCAGTCCTTCTTTTCATTAAACTAGACATACACAGTTCCTGCAACCATTCTTCATATGTTTTAGCCTCTAGCCCCCTAATCCTCTTTGTTGCTCTTCTCTGCACTCTTTCTAGAATCTCAACATCTTTTTTGCATCTTGGCAACCAAAACTGGATGCAGTATTCCAAGTGTGGCCTTAACAAGGCATTATAAAGTGGTATTAACACTTCATGTGGTCTTGATTCTATCCCTCTTTTGATGTAGCCTAGAACTGTGTTGGCTCTTTTGGCAGCTGCTGTGGACAAAAGGTTTTATATCTATAACAGAAAGAAGAATTATTCACAAAATGCAGGGTGGACCAACTCTACCATATACAGTATTTAACTATCTCCTACCAGGAAGGCTCCAAGAACACATGGTCCATGCATGTGCACCTGGGACCAAATGGAAAAGGAAACAAGCTGAGGTTGGAAATCTCTTAGGGAAAAAAACAGGCAAAATGGTAGATCAAGATCAAAGAGAACAAATCCTTAACTCTCTGTCTGATCCTTAATTTTTCCCTTAACAGTCATGAGGTGCTGAACAATCAATGTCATTTGATCCACATCTCCTACAGAAGGCAAGGTTTGAATAGACCTCTTTCAGGTATGGTGGGGATCATAGATATCATGAATGGAAGATGGTTCTGCTCTCCCCAGCCCCATTCCCCTCCCCACCATGCTGAATAGAAATACAGGGTCATATTGTGAATGAGTAAATGTACAGTAATTATAGAGAAATATGGGCAGGTCAGAAATCTCAATTGTGCAGAAGCCTTAACCTGTTAGACTATGCTTCCTCTGTTTAGTATTTACATCACAACATATCACCGTCTCTCTTCTATGATTAAAAGTATGACTTTCTTGGCAACACTGGTTAAGAAGGAGACTGTTCCCAGAAACCAACTGTCTGTTACTTCTAGTTCCACCTTGGGTATGAAAGGTGACTGGGTGACTTTAGGCCAGGCTCTCTCAGTCCAACTCACCTCAAAGGGTTACTACTGTGGGCAAATAGGAGGTAGAAATATTAGGTACGTTCAGCTTAGTAGTGGGTTCTGGATCCTGTTGCAACCAGTACGGTAACGGGGCCCGGTGTCCACCACATGAACGCGTGCAGTACGCGTCCATACATGTGCATGCATCCTTATCTCTTGCGGTGCCTCTGCGAGTCTCTGTGATGCTCCAGCTGCTTGGCGGAACATCTCACAGGTGCCGTGCGTTCCATAGGTGGAAGCGCTGAAGAGCTCAAATACAGGTAAGGAGCTCAGGTGGGCAGGTGGGCCCTCCGGAGCACCATACCAGAACGGTACCTGGTGCTCCAGGCAGGCACCAGTACGCCCATACCGGGGGTACCACCTGCAATCTACCACTGGTTCAGCTACTTGAATTGATAATGATAATATACCCTGCAACTATACCTTTAATATTCTTAAACAACATCTGCATATACCAGGTCATTGAGAAGGACTCAATAGGTGGACAAAATATAAAATACAGTCTAAACATCTGGTTGACTGCATGATTGACCATAATAATGTCTTCCCTGAAAGATCTGTTTTTCTTTCCAAAAATTTCATCGTCTCTCTATTCTTTAATTTCTAGCTGTCCTATTCTAATCTTTGTTTGCTTGCAAGAAAGCCACATCGAGTTACGACTGCAATTGAGCCCAACATTTATGTTGCTAAGGGAAACTTGTTACCATTTTTGTTAAGTGAGTTTGCCCCATTTTACGACCTTTCTTGCTACAGATGTTAAGTAAATCATTGCATTTGTTAAGTTTGCAACACAATTATTAGGTGACTCTGGATTCCCCATTGACTTGTCAGAAGATCACAAAAAGGGATCACAGGACTTTGGGACACAGCAACGGTCATAAGTATGAACCAGTTACCAAGCATCTGAATTTCATGTGACCTTAGGGATGCTGCAATGGTTGTAAATGTGAAAAATGGTAATGTCAATATTTTCAATGCTGTTGTAACTGAATGTCCACTAAATGAACAGTTGTAAGTTGAGGACTACCTGTACAGTCAGTGTCACTTCCTTTACAATTCATCCAGCATTTCCTTTGCAATATGGCACCGGGAAAAGAATTTTGATTATTTGGGGGACATTAGTATGAATTGTTTGGGGATCAAAATAATTTTAGTTTTGGAGAGTAATAATGGGAATGATCAGAGACTGTAAATGCTGATTACTTCTCAGACTTTCATGGAGGAAAATCAACTATAGCAGAGATACTGGGGAATGAATCTTTCCACCATTTTTTTAAATTTCTCTTTTTAAAGATACTATTAGTGGCATTTATCTTTTTCAGAAGAAATTATCCATTTTTTAAACTCAGGACATTTTCTCACAGTCCACTCCCCTGATTACGCAAGGTGTCTGAGCACAGTTACTCACAATGTGTAACTGTGGTAAGGTAAGTGTAGACTTTGACAGGACAATTCACCTTGAGTTGTCAGGACCATGGAGAGCTCAGTGCAGGGAATTACAAAACAAGAATTGCTTTGCTCAAATGAAGGGCGGCTTTAAGATTGCTGAAGAGTATATACAGATGATTCTTCAGCTCTGCCTTTGTTTGCTGGTAACTCTTTAACAGATTAACAGAGTTGGAAGGGACCTCATAGGTCATCTAGCCCAACCACCGCGCTCAAGCAGGAGACCCTACACCATTTCTGACAAATGGCAGTCCAATCTCTTCTTGAAAGTCTCAAGTGATGAAGCCCCCACAACTTCCGAAGGCAACTTCTGTTCCATTGGTGGTTTGTTCTCCTTCATTCATGTCCATGTTCATATTCATACCTGCTATCTTGTACATGTTTGACAAACTTGCCATAAAGCTTGCCGTTTGATAAATCCTACTCAGAAGAGAGGATTTCAAGGTTGCCCCAGTTAGCACACCTTCCTTCCAGGTTTCTATCTTGCAAACTCTCCCAAGAATTTGTCTTTCTTCTAGTCAGGAAAAGCCAAAGTATTAGAAGGGGACCATGATATTTTCAGAGATAAAATGACTAAGAGCTGAGCAGAACTCCAAAGTCATAAAAGTATTTGAATCTCACACTCTTTAGTGACCAAGAACCTACAACACTAGTAGAAGATCTACCAGAGGATGCAAAGACAAGAAATGATTCTTGGATTAATCACATGCAGCCCTCATGGGCTTCTGACTCAAGGGACATTTTAAACAAGGAAATAACTCAGCCTCCCTCCAATGACTACAATTTGCTTTTAAAACCAAGAAATCTTAAGAGATGACATATTTTCTCTTTCTCCAATCCAGGCAAATCCCGTTTTGAAGGGTGTTATTTGTTGTTGGCATTCTTACTATTAAAACCTAGATTATTCTAATATATAGAAACATAAAACGAGGGCTAGAACAGCAAATGAATATTGTGATGTGTTAACGTTTTGTGGTAGATCTCCACTAAACTTTAACAGCACTTAGGAAAACTGGAATATTCATCTGGTAGCACTTCAGGCTATGAGCCATTTGTAGCTTCATCCAAGTTTGGAAACTCACTCCTTATTGAAAGAATATAAGCATCTTTATTAGCATTTAATAAATTCACAATAAAGCATTTCAGTGGCCAAGAGTTTAATCAATGTTTTATTTGATTTTATCTTTTCTAGCATTTCTAAGCTAATTTTTGTTATAGATAGATAGATAGATAGATAGACAGACAGATAGATATCAGTGGTGGGTTGCAATTTATTTTACTACTGGTTCACTTGTGCATGCATGTGTGCTCGCACAATCTTGTGACACTTCTGTGCATGCAAAGAAACGTCTAGGCAGGTGGGTGGAGTCTCCCGCTGCTGCCACTACCAGCTCATCCGATCCAGGGCAAACCAGCAGCAACCCACCTCTGATAGAAATAGAGATAGATAGATAGATAGATAGATAGATAGATAGATAGATAGATAGATAGATAGGGAGAGGGAGAGATAGATAGATAGATAGATAGATAGATAGATAGATAGATAGATAGAGAGAGAGAGAGAGAGAGAGAGAGAGATAGAGAGATAGAGAGATAGAGAGAGATGACTGACAGAGAAAGAGAAAGAAAGAAAGAGAGAGAGGGGGGGAGATAGGGATAGAGCTATATAGATAGAGATATATAGACACTGTGTATGTGTGTGATACAATGATACAAAACATTGGAATAATTGGCAAAAAATAAATTCTGCCCTGTTCTATTATGAGTAGCATCATTCCATAGGATCTCAATTCAGGTATTAAAAGAAAACTTTATTGTCTTTATGGAAATGAACTTTTGATAAAAGGAATAAAAACGACTTGTGGCAAAAGAGGCTGACAATGTCCTCTTAAATATGAAGTCTTCATGAATTTTCTTACAACAGATATAACAGCAGTCGTATTCACTTTTCTCTTTAATGGTGGAAGCCCTCAGTGTGATCCATAAATTGTTACCATATGGTCTGAGATAAATCTCTCTCTGCCTTATTCTTCACAGCTAGTTTCTCTCAACTGAGGCAGTCTGTTAGGTGAGCACTTTGTCACTGTGTGTTGGTTGTGCATGGAAAGCACAAGCAGAACCTTTCATCCTCAATTTAATGTTCTGATTTCTAAACAGTATAAGGGTTATTTATTAATATGTACCTTTTAAGAATAGACATCTGGATTCTTCAACACCCTAGATTTTAAATACATTTTAACGGAACTTCATAGTATAATTCTCATAGTATAATTCTCATCTTATTAGACAGTTAAGTATTGAGGATGTTGAGTACAAAAACCTCAGCAATATATTTTCAGGAGTGATATTTATAATTTTAATAAAGGATATTACTGCCAGTGCTTCATGATCTTTCTGCAATTATATGTGATGAGGAACATAATTCCTCTGCAACTAATCTCATTTCAATGGAATATCCTTCAGATAGGCAGGGAAGGGAGCTAGATTAGACGAGTACATGTTATTGCTTGCTCTCAAATCCAATTTTTAGTAGCACATATTAATACAGGAATGGGGAATTTTAAACTGCCTTAATTTTTACATCGATGTTGATGAAACATTCGTCTTTGAGAGAAATGCTTTATAAGTATAGAGTGATTTAGAGTGATAGGCGAGGTCATAAAAACGATCATTTAAAGAGCTCCCGGGAAATCCAGAGTTCAAAATTACTATTGCTGGTAATCTCTAGAAACTGATGGGCACACAGAACTCTCTCTGTGGGCACATGCCCCATCGCCAGTTGCTTTTCCGGGTTGCGTTGCATGCATGCATGCCGGCCAGCTGGTATTTACGTGAAGACCAGCTGGCTGGAGTGCATGCGCATAGCAGAACCTGGAAGAGCATCTGGCTGCCATGCGCACCGACCAACTTTTCTATTTCGGTCCCGGCATTCAGGCGCACACATGCTCCAGTGTTGGCACTCAGTGCTGAAAAGGTTAACCATCACTGCTTTAGAGGATCTTCCGAAATTTCAGGATGCTGCAGATCACCCCATCTCTGAGGAAAGCTTACAAGAAGAGAGAACACCTGGCTCTGACGTCTCTTCAGTATCCCAGTACAAGTTTCTATCATCACTGAACCTCTCTCTACCTTCAGTGCTTCATTGGTAGAAGAAATCCTGTTGGATTGGGTCAAGAGAGGCTTTGGACCCACGGAATCAATTTTGTTTCCTATTCCTCTCGCGTACGCAGCAAATAAATGAAAAGCAATACGGGTGGTCCTCGACTTACGCCCACAACTGAGCCCCAAATTAATGCTGCTAAATGAGACATTAGTTAAGTGAATATTGCCCCACTTTACAACCTTTCTTGCCACAACTGTTAAGTGAATCAGCGTAGTTGTTAATAGCCCGGTTGTCTGGCTTCTCCATTGACTTTGCTTGTCAGAAGGCCTCAAAAGACCCCAGGACACTGCAGTCATCATAAATATGAGTCAGTTGCCAAGCCTCTGAATTTTGATCATGTGACCATGGGGATGCCACAATGGGCGTAAGTATGAAAACCGGCCATAAGTCACTTTTTTCAGTGCTGTTGTGCCTTTGAGCGGGCACTAAATGAACTGTTGTAAGTCGAGGACTACCTGTACCTCTTCAGGTTTTCTTCCTTCTGACTACAAATGGGTTGGTGTAAAGTAATAATTTACTGCAGAGTTTTAAAATATAACCTATTGTACATTAACCTCTCTAAAAAGAGCCCAGAGGCGATCCAATTAGTAGAAAGAGATACTAGGAGGGATCATTGGTGCATGTAGGTATGTAATTTTGAGATACAGGTAGTCCTTGATTTACAACTGTTTGTTTAGGGGCCTTTCAAAGTTACAATGGCACTGAAAAAAATGACGTCCTTGCACTTATGTCTGTTGTAGCATAACCACAATCATATGAACCAAATTCAGGCACTGGACAACCGACATGTACTTATGATGGTTGCAACATGCTGGGGTCATGTGGTTGCCATTCCTGACCTTCCCAGTCAGCTTTTGACAAGCAAAATCAATGTGGGAAGCTGAATTCACTTAATGACCACGTGGTTTGCTTAACAATTGCAACAATTTGCTTATGAGCCATAGTGGCACAGTGGTTAGAGTGCAGTACTGCAGACTACTTCTGCTGTCTGCCTGCAATTTGGCAGTTCAAATCTCACCAGGCTGAAGGTTGACTCAGCCTTCCATCCTTCCAAGGTGGGTAAAATGAGGACACAAAATGTTGGGGGGCAACAATAGACTGTCTCTGTAAACCGCTTAGAGAGGGCTGTAAAAACACTGCAAAGCAGTATATAAGTCTAAGTGCTATTGCTATTAACAGTGGGGTCAACAATGGTCATAGAATCATGGCCACGCAACCACCACCTTGTTTAACCACAGATATTTTGGACCAAGCTGTTGTTGCAAAACAAGGACAACCTGTACTTGATTCTTATTCTGCTTTCAGTTGCCAATTTAAGAGTGACTCCTTTAGATATTCGGTTGTTTGCTATTCCTGTTCTGCCATATGTTACAGGACAGCTTGTGGGGGGAGAGCACAGTGCTCAGTTGCCACCCATTGTACAAGTGTCACCTTCTCCCACCAGAATGTCAAGAAGCTCTTTCGTCCTTTCCTTGGCTTTCTTATCATT
Organism: Natrix helvetica; assembly: GCF_964273705.1. NCBI lineage: Eukaryota > Metazoa > Chordata > Lepidosauria > Squamata > Natricidae > Natrix > Natrix helvetica. The sequence continues at coordinate 152,372,942 of NC_138552.1, forward strand.
TGGAGGGCTCAGCAGAAATGCTCCCATGCTCTTTTTCTTTGGAAGGCTCACATGCTTGTTTACGAGAGCAACAGAAAAGAGGCAGCTTTCCTTTCCTGTTAGGTAGAATAAGGCAGATGTGAACTACTGTATGTCCCTTAATAGCCCATCGTTAATTTTCCTTGCATGTAGGTTTTTTTTTTTGCCAGAGCTTTATATATTGCTGGTGGTTGGGATGATATGTAAAGCATCAGCTGCTGGTTCACAGCTTGGATTTTAAAGAGTCCAGAAGGAGAGATCAAAAGCTGAATTTCTAATATTGTCTCTAATGGAGGAGTTATTACCCAAACAAGCAGGATGTTGAACTCCTTCCTAGCATAAGGCTTCCAACGCTCTGCACTTGTAGCAAATGAGATCTCCAATAAGAAGCTTGAAATGAAGGTCCAGCTATTCATGTAAGATTCTTATCAGATCTGGTACACCTTTTCCCTCTGAGGCATTTACTGTGTCCCCAAAAATAAAACAGGGTCTTATTTTCTTCTGACCCCCTGAAATAAGCGCTTGGCCTTATGTTCGGGGAGGTCTTATTATTTTTGAGGTGCAGGAGGCGGTGAGCATGGTTACCTCATGGCTGCTGTTGTGTTGCAATATTTTCAGGGAGGGCTTATTTTGGGGGAGGGCTTATTTTAGTGCATGTGCTCAAAAGCCAGATTGGGCTTATTATCTGGGGAGGTTTTATTCTCAGGGAAACAGGGTAAAAAAAAATCACTGAATTCTTTAAGACTTGAAGAACCCGTTGACTAGTAGTTACACTGTCAATAGAAGTTAAACATTAATGTAGCATACTGTGAATTTACACACCAGTGGTAAAATGTAGTCGCTGGAACCAAAGTGAAAGCTGAAGAATTATTGAGAGCACCTTCACGCTTGGAATAAACTCTGCAATTTCTTCAATCACCAAAGTGCTTTCATAAAAAATACATGACTGTCTTTTTAGAATATAAGCTATTGATTGCTCCACATGATATGTACTAAGCTTTGGTCATCATCTCTTTGCTCTTTAGAAGAAAATTCATGAATTAGAATATTAATTTCTATGGTTTGGCCTTGTCCATTATGGCCCCATTCTGGGCTGACGCCAACAGGAATGTTAATACAAAGAGCAATCATTGTTTGTTAAAGATGCTTATATTCTTCTTGTTTATTGGAACAACTTACATCCCACAACGATACCTTTAACATCATCAAACAACACATTATTCTTATTATTATGGTTGGTTGTACAATCAGCCAGTTATTTTGACTATGCTCGGCACTTTTATCCACCCATTGAACCTTCCCCAATGATTTGGGATAGTCAGATGTCTTTTGATGTGTTAAACAGAATATCGCAGGATCAGAGGTAGTATTCAGCAGGTTCTGACAAGTTCTGGAGAACCCATAGCAGAAATTTTAAGTAGTTTGGAGAACTGGTAAATACCACCTCTGACTGGCCCCACCCCCATTTATTCTCTGCCTTCCGGGTCCCAGCTGAGCGGGAGGGAATGGGGATTTTGCAGTATCCTTCCCCTGGAGTGAAGGGAGAATGGAGATTTTACAATATCCTTCCCCTGGAGTGGGGAGGGAATTGAGACTTTACAGTATCTTTCCCCTGGAGTGGGGAGGGAATGGGGATTTTGCAGTATCCTTCCCCTGGAATGAAGGGAGAATGGAGATTTTACAATATCCTTCCCCTGGAGTGGGGAGGGAATTGAGACTTTACAGTATCTTTCCCCTGGAGTGGGGTGGGAATGGAGATTTTACAGTATCCTTCCCCTGGAGTGGGGTGGGAATGGAGATTTTACAGTATCCTTCCCCTGGAGTGAAGGGAGAATGGAGATTTTACAATATCCTTCCCCTGGAGTGGGGTGGGAATGGAGATTTTACAGTATCCTTCCCCTGGAGTGGGGTGGGAATGGAGATTTTACAGTATCCTTCCCCTGGAGTGGGGTGGGAATGGGGATTTTGCAGTATCCTTCCCCTGGAGTGAAGGGAGAATGGAGATTTTACAATATCCTTCCCCTGGAGTGGGGAGGGAATTGAGACTTTACAGTATCTTTCCCCTGGAGTGGGGAGGGAATGGGGATTTTGCAGTATCCTTCCCCTGGAATGAAGGGAGAATGGAGATTTTACAATATCCTTCCCCTGGAGTGGGGAGGGAATTGAGACTTTACAGTATCTTTCCCCTGGAGTGGGGTGGGAATGGAGATTTTACAGTATCCTTCCCCTGGAGTGGGGTGGGAATGGAGATTTTACAGTATCCTTCCCCTGGAGTGGGGTGGGAATGGAGATTTTACAGTATCCTTCCCCTGGAGTGGGGTGGGAATGGAGATTTTACAGTATCCTTCCCCTGGATTGGGGTGGGAATGGAGCATTTACAGTATCCTTCCCCTGGATTGGGGTGGGAAGGGAGCATTTACAGTATCCGTCCCCTGCTACACCCACCAAGCCATGCCCACAGAACCGGTAGTAAAAAAATTTGAATCCCACCACTATGCAGGATATAAGGTGTTCTAAATAAAGTTGCCTTTGCAATTGACAGATGCAACTGTGTCACTGCCGATTGCATTCAAGTGATACTCCAGATGTTGTGGGATTGCGCCCAAGGTGCCTCTTACTATTAGTAACATCTTTGCTTCATTTTGCCATAGTCTTCCTATTTTTATTTGCAGGTGTTCGTATTTTGTAACTTTCTCCACTTCGTTCCTTTCTCTTCTCCTGTCTCCAGGTACTGCAGTGCCACATTCAGACTTTTTTTTTGTCTTTCTTGACAATTGTTAAGTCTGGGGTGTTATGTGGCAGGTGCTTGTCTGTTTGAAGTCTAAGGTCCCAGAGCACTTTTGCTTCTTCATTTTCTACTACTTTGCCTATTTCATTCTGTCTATTATTACTTAGTCTATTTGCATGCAGGCAAATAATATTTCTTGCAAATATCCTGATGTGCTATTGTTGCAACTTTGTCATGCTGTTGTTGGTCATCAGTCTGTGTGATCATCTTGCAGCAGGTAATCAGGTGATCCACTCTTTCTTCAGCTTCTTTGCAGAGGTGCTGTTTGTTGCCTGTTGCTCTCTTATCAATGCTGGCCTAAGCCATTTGTTTTTTTTTTGTTTTTTTTTAACAAAGTTTTATTGGTTTTTTTAGGGAAAAGAAAGGAAAGGGGTGGTGGAATGAGTTACAAATTTTGGCAGTTACAAATGTAGAAGGTGTCCCCTCCCCCTGTACTCATGATATTCATTTAAACATAAACTTTAATACTAAATAGCAATATTTTGTCAGCATATAGATTCAGGTAATAATTTCAATCAATTTTTATCATATAGATTTTCCTGTTCATTTTTGTGATCTGAGTTTTCTTGGTATTGCCCCTTCTCCCCCCACCAGCAGCGCTCCGGCCCCTCCCATGTCCTGTAGATCTGGTGTAGGATCATCAGTTTTATCTAGGAGTACTTTGTTTTTTTCCATATAAGCCATTTGTTTTTAAGGCTTGGCTTTGTGCAGTCAGAATTAGCCCTTCTGTCTCTTCCTCAACTTTCTTGCTCTTAGCTATTGCCAAGTCTTGTTATTTTCTGCTTTGCCCGCTATTTTGTTTTTAACATACTGACCATGTAATACTTTACCTTGCCATATCTGTTTCTATTCTTCATTTGGATTTTCTCTCAAGTATTCAGTTTAGTCTCTCATGTGCTCAATAAGCCTTTATGGCAGCGGTGAAATCCTCTGAAGTCTGCTACCGGTTCAGGGATACTGCTACCGAGCGCACACTTTGCACGCATGCATACCTAAGGCGCACTCATGCAGCTAAAAAAGGAACATTTAGAAGCCTTCCGAATCTGCAAAGGTAAGTAGAACAGCGAGGCGGGTGGGAAAATCCACTGTACCACGTAATTTAGATTAGCTAGAAAGCAGGAAATCTAATGATTCTAGCTAATATAAATCGCGTGTCACAGCTGATCGTTGCCCAGCTGATTGTCAGAAATACCCGTTCGACCGAACCGGTAGCATTTCACCCCTGCTTTATGGTATACTAGCTTTAGATAATTCTTAATATATTCTTCCAATGCCCCTTTTTCTTCTTCAACTGCAACATTCCACCCCCACCTGTTTTCCTTGGTAAGGAGGATCTGTCAACATTGCTACATGGATTGAGGGCATGAGTAATCATCATTGCTTTTTCTGCTCTTCCTATCCAGGGTGCTTAATTCTGCTTAAGTCTAGTCCATTATTCCAGCTGTGTTTAGTGACTGGAATTGTCCAGGTGTTAATTGTGTTGGTGGAATTTCCTCCATAGAGTTAGGGCTTTAATATCGTTTTTACTGTTGTGATGTATTTACTTTTAATTAATTATCATAGATATCAACAATAATTTATTATAACCATTGATTTTATTCCTTTAGTAGTGATACATGCATTGATACTTTTTGGTTGATTAATATAGACTAAAATTATTTTAAAGTTTTAACAATTTTGTTGTCTAATAGGTAATGTAAGTAGAATAACTGAGAATATTCTGTGAATTTTGAGATGAGAATAGAAATTAACTACAAAGGTAGGTTCTTATAGAACAGTCTATACTTCAAAATATGGGCTGTTGATTTTCTAGCATCTGCCTCATACCTTGTCATGCTATGACAAGAAGATTTTCTTGTACTTCCCTTCCCCTGCCCACTGCTGTAGGGAGAGCATTAAACTGAGCCAAGGATAAAGTTCTTCTGTATTTTGAACCAGTGATCTTCTCCAGGTAACTGGCTGATTAATATTTTAGAAACTGGTTGTTCATGACCCCATCACAGGGACCAGCTGCATAATCCATTTGGCCTTCTGTGCCTACAACCCCTTGTTTCAAAATTGAGTTGGCTTGTTTTAACTCCAAAGGCAAAAAACAATCATATCTATTTAAAAAGATACATATATCTGTCTCTGTCTGTCTATGTCTATATATCTACTGTATATCTATATCATCTATATCTATTATCTCTCTATCCCTCTATCTCCTCTATCTATCTATCTATCTATCTATCTATCTATCTATCTATCATCTATCTATCTATCTATCCAATCTGGATACATAAAATATAAATTCATTGTAATCATGAAATACTGGTTTTAGGGTCTTATTTTACAAAAGATTGAATGGAATGTATGGTCAATAGTGAAAGACATCAGAGACAGGAAACCTGATCACTGATGTTTGGAGAGGATATATATTTCCATTGTTTCTACTGGATATGACGAATATTCTGAAAAGCTAGCTTGGAAGGAAATATTTATCAGGAGCTGGTGTATCTCCATTGGCTTGAGTTCATTTTAGACTGTGATGTCATCAGAAGGTCAGATTTGGAAGGTTGATTGAGGAACCCAAAAACTAATGTAGGAAATGCTTGGCTGATATAGAAGACTCTATGCAGGAGAACTCTTCCCATTCCAACTTTTTGAGAAGATCTTCTCCCTCTTTGTGTCTGAATGTTTCTAATTAGGAAGTGTCTTCCCACCAATTCAGGTAGCCCCCTTTTATGAGAGGGAATAATTTTATACTGCCTGTGCACTGCAAGCAAGTGATGCAATATATTATTGTTATTGACGCTGCCATATGTGCAGTTATATTTATACAGCAGATGTTGTAAAGTTACAAATGTCAAGAAGAAAGACAGTGCCTCTTGCAGACAGAGAAAGCTGACCTCATTTCCCCCTGGGAGATACTTTGAAGCTCTTACGACCCACTGTGTAGCTAGTTGAGCAGCTAACTGCCTGGTTTTTAGCATTTATATGCCACAGCAATTAAATCTGAAAGGACTGAATGAAGCTTCTTGAGGGAGAAGGCAAAATGTTTTAAAAGAAAACACCAAGAAAGTCCAGCTGCCTTTCTGGAGAAAAACACTTTTGGGACAATCATGACCTGGATGATTGAAAATCTTCATAGACATAGGAATGAAAGTACCATTAGAAAGCATGAGTTTTTTCTCCTACTACAATAACTTATATATTTACACCAAAACAGTAAAAAAAGGATTGGGAAGGAAAGCAGATGACAACAGAGAAGGTCAAAGGTTTTCTTAATTGCATTTATATATTCTGCGTGCTGTTTATATGTCATCATTCTCATCACAGGTGGGATTCCCTTCCCTACCAGTTTGCAAATGTGATTCGCATTACGTTGGGGCGGATGGGCGGAGCCTCCTGCAGCCACCGCTACTAGTTCGCCAGAACCGGAGAGAACTGGATGAATACCATCTCTGATCCTCATGCAGTACTAGACATTCATATTTTGTTTTTGTTTTTAAATGCTTATAATGCAAAGGATGCAGGAAAAAGGACAGGAAGGTGAAAGGGCTATTATTCAGATACCAGCAATTCCATACTTGATCAATTATCAATTGAAATAGCCATAATTGGAGAAGTGGGGGGACTAACCAGATGGGGCTGATCCGAGCAGAGCCAATAGAGTAAGTGTCATGCCTGCCCTCCTTTTCAGGTAATAGATGTTGACTGAAGTGGTTGGGGAGAAAAGGACTCACCATTTCCCACTAATGCATCAGGTGGAGAGAATTCTCACTTCACCAGGTTTCTCTCGACGTTCTGTAGCATTCAAGTTTGCAAGGAGGATCTGAGTCAGTGCTGGGATTCACATTTTTTTTTACTACTGCTTCCATGGGTGTGGCTTGATGGGTGTGGCATGGCTTGGTGGGCGTGGCTTGGTGGGCAGGGCAAGGGAAGAATACTGTAAAATCTCCATTTCCTGCCAATCAGCTGGGACTCAGGAGGCAGAGAATAGATGGGAGCAGGGCCAGTCAGAGGTGGTATTTACCAGTTCTCCAAACTACTCAAAATTTCTGCTACCACTTCTCCAGAACTGGTCAGAACCTGCTGAATACCACCTCTGATCTGAGTGTCTTGAACCATTCTTATGTTTAGTCTGCAGGACGATGCAGAATGAAAAATCAAGATCTTTAAACAATTTAGTTCTGGATAGGGGGTTGCACTATGCCAGACAGATTTGCAACCCTATCCAGAACTGGTTTGCAACTTGGGGTTCTCCTGGATGTCCCAACCCCTGCTTGAAGAGCAGGTGGCATTCGTAGTTAGAAGAGCCTTTTGCATGATTTTGGGTGGTATGTCAGTTGTGGCCTTTCCTGGATCAAGAGTCCCTGCGCTCAATCATTCACACCCTAGTCATCTGATGCCTGGGCTATTGCAATGTTCTCTACATGGGGCTACCCTTGAAGAGCAATTGGAAGTTTCAGCTGGGACAGAGTGGTTGATGAATGAAGAGGCAATCCCACCTCCCCACCCTACACACACCCTGCTCCTTCCCTGCCCAACTTTTAACTACAGTTTTATTTTATTTCGATTTTGGTTTCCATTTTATTGTTTTATAAATATTTATTTAATGTTTTAATGCTATAAGCCACTCAGAATCATTTCCATATGGAAGGGAACGAAAATAAGTAAGTAAGTAAGTAAGTAAGTAAGTAAGTAAGTAAGTAAGTAAGTAAATAAATAAATAAATGTAGTCCTTGACTTATAACCACAACTGAGCTCAAAATTTCCACTGTTAAGTAAGTCATTTGTTAAGTGAATGTTGCCCCATTTTACAACCTTTCTTGCCCCAGTTGTTAAGTGAATCATTGCAGTTGTTAAGTGAGTGGCATCATTGTTAAGTGAATTGGGCTTCCCTGTTGACGTTGCTGGTCAGAAGTTTGCAAAAGGGGATCACATGACCCCAGGATCACTGCCAACCGTCATAAATATGAACCAATAGCCAAGCGTCCGAATTTTGATCACATGATCATGGGGATGCTGCAAAAGTCGTAAGTGTGAAAAATGGCCATGAGTCACTTTTTTCAATGCCGTTGTAATGTTGAATGGTTACTCACTAAATGAAATGCAAAGTAAATAAAACTATTCCTGTTAATTCATCATTCTGTTATCCTGCAGCATTCGGTTGGAAAAAGTTTCATATGAAGAGTGTAATTGTAATTATATGCTTTCTGGAAATTTGATGAGCTGCAGTGGTGCAGTGGTTAGAGTGCAGTACTGCAGGCTACTTCTACTGACTGCCGGATGACTGCAATTTGGCAGTTCAAATCTCACCAGGCTCAAGGTTGACTCAGCCTTCAATCCTTCCAAGGTGGGTAAAATGAGGACCCAGATTGTTGGGGTCAATAGGCTGACTCTGTAAACCGCTTAGAGAGGGCTGTATAGCACTATGAAGTTTAAGTGCTATTGCTATTGCTATTGATGGAGGGAGCTAATGGATCATGGAAGAGAGAATGACATGTGGAAAGATAGGCAATGCCTAGCACTCTTAGCCACTTCATATACAAAGCAAGCACAAGACCTTCTCATTCTAAGGATCAAATTTTCACCCGGTTTTGCTTTTGCATGGAGAGTCAGGACGTTAAAAGCAAATTCTTTTCACTTTTAGAGAGAAGGACGAGGAAGAGGGTTGAGAAAATAATAAAGGCTTTTCCAGCATTGCCTTTTGTATGAGTTACTCCTTCCATTTGGCTCTTTGAAAGTTCTCTTTTGTTGAATAGGCTTAAATGACTTTTTGCATACTTTTATTTTTAACAGTGTAAGCTGCCCAGAGTTACCACATAGTAAGTTTGGGAGGTGGAGGGAATAAATTTAACAAATTAATGCACAAATAAATATCCAGCTACTCCGGTTGATCTTCATAAATTGTGGGCGCTTCATCACTGGAGGTTTTTAAGAAAAGATTGGACTGAAATGGTATAGTATCTCCTGCTTGAAGAAGGGGATGGACTACAAGACGTCCAAGGTCCCTTCCAGCTCTATTCTATTCTTGCACAAGAAGGGATGGTGGAACCTGGGGCAAGGCAGACTGAAAAGGGGAATCAGGCTACAATCCCTAGGTAGCCACAAGAGAACTCAATCTAATCCCACTTGAGTGGTGTTCACCCTTATC